>NC_092865.1:9872002-9933357 GCF_032062135.1 Pyxicephalus adspersus
TATTTACCAGTAGAAAGGGAGAGGTTGAATAGTTCGGTTAGGGCAGGGGCCAGGGTGGATGTGCCTGCGGAGGAGTTACATCATCCCAGTCTGGCCAATCAAGATGGCCAAAGATGGGGATAAAGAATGAAAGAAGAAAGAAGGTTGGTGGCACCCATAACAGAACAGAGACTGGTGAGTATTGACTGGGTTTAGTTCCACTTTAAAACATGTAAAATCAAAAAAATGTCATCTTTAAATAGAGTACAGAGTATATAGTACTAGGTTGTCCTTAATTGTCTGTAACATGAAGGGGAAATCTCTTTGAAGGCAATTCTCAACAGATGTCATTGCAAGATTTCTCCTCTTTCTTGAACATTAAAATGCCCCATAATCCCGTAGCTTTAATTTCCAAGTACACCAGTTCCCAGCACAAATAGAATAGAGAGAACCAAAGAAAGCAAAAAAAAAAAAAAAAGCATGTTGGCTTCACACAAGTTGGTAGACTAGATCTGAGACTACCTATTCCTAGGACTTAAGGCATTAGGTGCCCCAAAGGAACTCTTTAAACGATTTTGAGGAACCCCAAAAACAAATTTGCTTGAGGTCAATAGGGAAAATTCTCTTTATAATTTGGATCAGTACACCACCCTTACAAACAGCTAAATTATGATTGGTGTCATTCAGGTGCTTCTGCCAAATGGACTTGGACCCAGGACTAGGTAGGCACCATCAGATGATAAGTCAGTCACCCACAACCCCTAGCAACCCCGGATGGAACCCTGTTCGAGAATGGCTGCTCATGGTGCTATGCTTTAGTATTATAGTAAGTTTGAATACGTTTTAGGTCCTGATTGGTTCACTTTAAGCAGTTTTTGAAACTACTTTTAAACTGCAGAATGCATAAAGACATTTTAATGTTCTCCTTGCAAATCTTAAGTGAACGTTTCAAAAAACATGAGAAAAATCTATAAATTGTTCCCTTTTCTCATACAATGAGTTTTAATCACATTTGTAACCTCTTTCACCTGTGAATCTTTGATGCATGTCTCAGGCGCTCATAAAGATGATTATCCGGCATTATGAATCCAACTTCTTCCCTGTCCATAAGGAATTGTTTAGATGGTGCAATCAAAACATAATCATTCTTCAGAAAGAACAGCTCAGATCTTGGCAAATACCAAGAATATTTGTTTTACCGATTAATCTGTGTGTTTACTAAAAAAATTATTGTGTTGCCTTTTTTTTAAAATCAATGTAAAAAGTAATGGGAAGAGACAGTGCCTAAAGTGAACCTGTGCTTGGATCATGAACACTAAAGTAGTCATATAAACTGAACAATTACAAGAAGTCCATTCATCTCTGTATGTATGAGCGTTGTGAAGAAATTAATATTCAAAGTTCACAGACAGACAGTGTTTTTTTTAAAAAGAACATAATCATGCCAGGCTTTCAGCCTTCCAATGTAAACAACCAGCAGGTGTATTACAGAACTTTTTGTTTGGGGTTTTAGAGAACAATTTTCTATTAATGTAGTTAGAGGCCAGTAGTGGCTTTTTTTAATCTCTCTTTGGCCTTGGCATTTTTTAAAGGGTACCGTGCTTTGCCAATGAATGACAAAGGAACAAGTTCACTTAAATGCAGCCCTCTCTGTAGCTTCTAACAATGGGCATTAGGAGCTGCAGCAAGTCATATACAGCCAATCCTATTTCCTAGCTGGAGAAAGTCCAACTAGATCCAGTCCCTGGTCCACCTCTTTTACTAATTGGATGTCAGTTCTTTCAATCATGGAGATGTGAATATTACCTAGGGCAGGCTGCAAATATATGGTCTGCCCATTCCTCCAAACTTAAATTCAACTGAAGAGGAGTGCACAGCTCAAGGCCAGGTAAGTACTGCAGATTCTGCTTCTACCTTGATGGTCCCCTCAGCAGCTTATATGCTTTCCCTACATCGTGGGGTGCCAATATGTTCCATTGTTCCTTGTTTTATGAGAGTGCAGAACTCTTAAGTTTTGTGAACCTTTAGAACAGCACCAGCTGGAAAGGTAGGTTTTTTTTTATTTTTATTTTAAAAGGCTTCAAAAAAAACTGCTTGAAGTTTGCCTTTCATAACTTTCTGCACATATTGCCCGCATGAAAAGGGTCCAAAACCCTTCAAGGCAGAAGTTGGATAAGCTAGCCTTAACATCGGGGCATAAACCTTAAAAACAGTAGTCATATGAATACCTTTGGAAAAATACCTAATGAAATGCCTGGGCATAGAGAAACACTTGCTAATCACTTCACTGCATTGAGAATTGTTTACTTTTCATTATTGGGAAAATTACCTATGGATCTAAATTACTTTAGGCACTTGTACTGCCTGCGGACAGGTCTGAATTGATAATCATCTTTATATGCAATAATCTAGATTCACTGCAGTTGTCAATAGCTATGCATTCATAATCAGGTTATCCAGAGCCAAATAAAGTTATGTCACATGTAACATGTTTTCTTCTAGTGATGGCCAGGCACGTTTAAGACCTTTGTAATGCTCGTGATTCTGTTGCAAGTGAAAATTCCCCACCAATAGGGCAGATTTACAAGCCATCATTTGCTGTAGAAAATTCCCCAAAATTTAATTTTTATGCCAATATATCAACACATTAAAGCAGGTGAGCATTTTACTGTCCACAGTTGTCCTCCAAAGTGATTTTGTCATAGGGTCAGGATTGCTGATCTGTTTCAAATGTGACTTTAGCCTTTGAGTGAAACACAACCTTGAATGTAAAGCGGAAATAAACCCTGTGTATATTTACCTGACCAAAATTTGCCGCAGGTGATGCCATCTTTTTCCGTCTTGACTGGCCAGACCAGGATGACGTAACTCAAGGGGAAACCCAATGTGCTGGGAATTACATGTGCAACTCAGCAATTCTGACTTTAAGTAAGTGATCAAGTAGGTGAGTATGTTTTATTGCACAAGAGAAATTGTCTCTCTTTCTGCAATAAAATCCTGAATAATTGCAAATTTTTCAGATGGGTAATTAGGATGTGGTGCAAGTACTGGTTCCTCACGCCTGGAAACTCTGACCACTCTTGAGATGCTACAGTACATGTTGCATCTCCTAGATTGTAAGCTCTTCGGGGCAGGGTCCTCTTCTTCTCCTGTGTCACTATCTGTATCTGTCTGTCAATTGCAAACCCTATTTATTGTACAGCGTTGCATAATATGTTGGCGCTAGATAAATCCTGTTTATTAATAATAATAATAATAATAATAATAACTTAGCATATCACCCATAGTGGCCAATATGAACTGAATGGGGGCAGGAGTGAGAAGTCGAGTGCTGGTTCATTTTCAAACTGCATATCAATTGGATCAGACAAGTGTTTTGCAAGGTGCCAGCTACCAGGAGCCACCCAGGGACTGTAATTCTAACACCCATCTGAACATCTAAAAAGTACCTCCGGGCAAATATTTAAAGAGGAACTAAACTCAAAAGTTCCCCAAAACCAAAAAATATCTACTTACCTTCAATCCTGCAGAGCAGTCGATCGGTCCAAAGGTCTCTTCCATCGGGTCGTCCGTCGTCCCAGCATCCGTCTTCAGGCCAGCGCTCCAGGCCACCGTCTTCCCTTCTTCTTCTGCGTTCCTGTTCCTACGTCATCCGTCCCAGGCTCAAGATCAGGTGACGTGGATGGAAAAAAACTTTTAACCTTTTAAAGAAAGGGCTCCTTCTGAGATGCTGAGGCATGAGCAGAAGAGGCACCCAAGAGCCTCCCAGAATGTGTGACATAGGTATCCCGGGAGGCTTTGCGCTCCCATTCATTCATTAGGGGGAGGTGCTGCACCTTTTTTTTTTTTTAAAGGGTGTTGCACTTAAGAAAAAACAAACAAACAGAATTTTTACCTTACATGGAAGGGTTGTCTACCCTTTTATGTAAAGTGAAAATTCTGAGTTTAGGTATGCTTTAAGCTTCTAACTCATAATGACCTGATGGCCTTTTGAAAAATGTAGGCTAATATAATCCATGTATCTAGCTCAACCCCCCACAAAGCCAACTCCCCAAGGTATTGATGTATGCAACAAAAAATGGAAAGCACAGAGGTCTCACTGCAATATCTGACTGCCTGACAACTCAGGTTAAAGTAAACCATCTGAACTTTCTGACGAGCAGAATTACAGTTGACTGACTCATATTCCAGCTCATTGATTGATTTTGTCCAGAGTTGTTTCTCAAAGTCGAATGTCTGCAAAGAACATCTGTAAATAATAAAACATTGCATTGTTTCCCTTCCTTGCAGAATGCTCTATTAATAAATCCTCCAATATGACAGCCTCGATGTAATAAAATAAACAAGTGACATGCAAAACAATGTATTGTGATAATTCCAATTTGCTGAACATAATTATTAATTCACTTTATTACATTCTGTATGTGAGCAATCACAGTTTTGGTGCCGTAAGACAGCATGGGGACCTGGAAATGTAATGTTCAGCTAATTAAACTGGCTGGGTTAGGGATTTATTTACAAGATGCACACAGTGTCAGTTCGCTTGCCAAAACCTGAATCTGGAAACTGGGTCACTCGTGTGAAAGCAGAACCGGCCATGGTAATCAGTGAACAAGCAGGAAGAGTGAAATTTATTTCAATCAGGCAGCTACAGAACACAGCCTTAGCCCAACTAGAGAACCTTTGCTTTGCTCAGGTTGTTGCAGGACAGCAGATGATTGACAATAAAGTGTTATACTGAAAACAAAAATGTATTGCAGCTTATCCGCTTTAGAAAATATGGCTACATTGTTTTTTCCGTATTTTACCTTTATTTAACCTGGTAACATTACAAATAACACACTTACTGTCCCTGGGTGGCTATTCTTCAACTGTAAATATAGACGACATGATAGGAGTCTGCCATTAAAGACACCACATTGCTAGCCACCCACCCCCAAAACACCCCTCCTAGTTTACATTTAAAGGGAAAATATATACATTTTAACAGGAATCTTAAATGAAGATAGGTGGTAGGGTTGCCATATCATTGAGCAGAATGGCCGTGCATGCAATGACACGTGAGCACCTAACATCCATTCACATAGTCATAGCCTACCAGCAAGATGACCACCAGGCAACAGGTTGGGCTCACAATAAATTACAGGAAGCCTCAATAAAGCTGCTGTAAGCTTACTGGGGCAATCTGTAAATCAGCAATGCACAGATCTGCTGTCGGTTACCTTATTGCAGTTAAGGGACATTTTCCCCTTTGCCCTTTCTTCATGGGCAGGAGATTAAAACGAAAATGCAATTTAAAGCAGAATCAAGGGTTTCTGTAAAATCTTCGTCCTCTTGCCACAAGGAGCTTCTGATTGGCCAGTTGGGCCACCCATTACATGGTCTACCCGATACGAAAGAGCAGGTGGCAGGGGCTACACAGTAACCAAAGTCGAAACTTCCTTTAGAAAGCATTGAGGCTACAATAGTTCTCTCTAAATATATTACCGGTAAATGGATTTGTAGATACCTGAAGGGTCCTTTTATCCAAGAGAAGATCCCGCTTAACACCAAAGACCCAGCCCAAAGATCTGCTGTAGGAACCCCCAAGCTTTTACGAAGTGTCTGGTTTTAATGACTCCCAAAGGTAACGGTTATGTCTTGGTCAGCAAAAATCATAATGAGCATCTACCTTGACATAGCTATCTATGCAACCCAGACGCACTGTCAAGAGCCGTTCTGTTCATTTTGTGCAATAGATGATAGTGAAACTTTAAATAAGTCCCAGAAGACAGAGATTCCATTCCTCTGCAATATTTGTACGGGGAGAAATGAGAGATTTATGATGTGTATCTTGCATTGATACACACAGAACGCCGCATAACCACATGTTAAAAGTAATTCTCGACAACAAAAGCACTGGTTGATGTTCTCATCTTGTGTAATTCCAGGATGTCGGCTACTAAATCACAGCAGAGGCCCCAGGAATAGGAAAATAATGGAGTTTTGTGTCTATTTCATAACAGGTAACAAAATGAGTTGCAGTGGAAGGCCGGTGCTGGAAGGTTTTTAAATTGCTGAGGGTCTGCTGATCTGAGTCTGTTTACATATACCGCATTTTATTTGAAGAATATATTGAATCTGTGCTTTACCTACAAATGCAAGGTTCCTGTGTCTGTTATTAAAGGAACATGGCAAATCCCCAGTAGCGAATACAAAGGCAACATTTAGTATTTGATAACATTTTACAAATGTATTGTGAAAGTTTCAAAGATTGAAAAAGGTTTGAAAAATTCACAGTGCAGTAATGTTAAAAGAAAACAATACTGAATTATATAATAAAATATCCTAAACTCAGGCAGATAAAAACAAACAGTACAAAACAGATTTTCTGCTTATATTTTGCTTTCCCTTGATCTTCCTTTCCCCCTTCGTTCATCAATTCTAATGAATTCAATTGTTTCCACTTATTCTTTACCCAGTGAAATGTTTCTCTATGAAATGCTGGCAAATCATAGCTGGTGAAGGGGGCCGTAGAGTGCTGTACACAGCTTCTTGAAAACAAGTAAGCTATAGGATACTGATGCTCCATTAGGGAAATACAATAAAAGAAAAGGAAAGGTAGGTTTTTTTGACCTTCAGGGAGCCCCTTCTAACGATACTATATCCACAGCTCACAGTACATTAACATGGTGGTCATTGAGAAGAATGCCTCTTACATTGATGGCCATTGGACCATTGCTGACCATACAGTTTGCCAAAAAGATCATTGGTTTAGTTAAACTGCCCTGAGAGTCACAAACTTCTCATTGCTGGAACCCCTCTGGAGGAACCCTGGTTAAGAAACACTGGGCTAGACAATCTGATTTGCTGCAGCTTCAAATGCACAATGTGATGTGAAATCAGAGTAAGCATTTAAGTACAAGAGAGGAGCTTGTACTGTATAACTGTGCAATGGATGGCAGCTTTGTATTCATTAACATATCAGTAAGCGCATTTTTTAAAAATGCAAACAATGGAAATATCTGAATTTGACACCCCTTTGCACCTTCACATGACTCAGAGTCCAGATAATTTTGATTTTAAGAAGGGAAGAAGTTTGCAGCAATTTCCAAGAAACAGACCCCATAAAGAAAAGCCTGGTCTTCTCTAATTCAGTTTTAGTTGTATAATTTTGCTTTGCTTGTAATCTGTTTCTACCTCATTTTAAAACCTGATATTAACTGTCACTATCTTTTCAAGCCTCCTGTGTTCAGATTTAAAAGGTCGAACAATAAAAAAACCCCTTTTCTAATATTCAGATGTACACAAACACAAACACTTGTCTGAATAGACCTTGGAGATTAGAAGCACAAAACCATTTACTGTTTTCAAGCCATTTCAATATATTCTTTAGTAAAACGTGTGCATTTCTGAATTACTGAATACGAGGAGCTTAAGTGTTCCAAATGAAAGCTTCAGCATGAAAACTGTATCATTCATTGTGAAAGAAAAAACAAGAGGAGAACTTAGGAAAGTACTTATGAAGTTTGAATACATTTCACAATGACAAAATGATGCTCGGGAATATGATTCTGGGAGAATGCGAGGCGTATGTATGGCTTACAAGGCATTTATTTTAAGATTTATAGGCAGGAAAATTCATAGCTCAAGATTTTTTATTTCAAGGGCTAGATTGTTTTAAAAATGGATTTTAGGCTGAATTGTAGGCAGATATAAAGGACACAAATTATTGTAGTTCTTTATTCATGAAGAGGTTCTTATATTCATTATTGTGTTATTTCTTTTTAAACGAGACTAAGTACCTACATTTTACTTGATATCAGCCTCATGCAACTGCTTCGATAACAGCACTCACACTGGGAAAGAAAGCGACAGGACAAGGAAGCAGTGTTCTCGCCCCTTTTAGCTGGGTGCACCACCCAGCACTTTACAGTAGTGGTCACCAACCTTTTTGACTGATGGACCACTAAATTTACAAGATCCGGACCGCGCATGCGCGGGAAGCCGGGTGTCATTTAAAGGGGAAGAAACTTCCCCCCTAGAGTGATGTCATGATGCCAGAACCTGCCCACTCTCCCAGTGGGAGAGTGGGTGGGTTGTGTCCAGAGACACAACTCACCCACTGCCCTAAGTCTGGGATCCGTACGGGAGACATGGTCCACGGCTCTGCACCCCCCCAGCAGGGTCCTTCTCCTGACACACCGGCCAGAGCTGCAGACCACCAAATTATATTCACGGACCACAAGTTGGGTACCGCTGCTTTAGAGTAACCACCGCCTTTGCCCTTTAAAGTTCAGCTTTGAAGGCTAACACCATTTAAAATTAATTACTAATTAATTAGTTAATTATTGTTTAAGAATTTGTCGCTCTTGCTGTTCTCAAATACCTATAACCATGGCGCTGGTCATTTACATCTTAATTTTCAAGGTATTGATTTAACTGCCATTATAAGAAGCTCACTATGGTGACACGATTGGGCTCTGTAATCACCAAATTGGTAGGAAAGTGGTGTTGATTTGAGAAGAGATTCCTCAACACATGATATGAACTTTTCAAAACTTTGAAATCTAATCAAATGCAAGTTTGGCTGACCTATGATGTCTAATGATCTTGGTGCCAAAAAAACATAGTAGGTGGCTAACTATGCCTGGCTTTCCACATAGATTTGGTAAGCGGTGAAAATCAAAACAAAGTTGTGCCTCTCAGGTCAATTTACCTGTTACCAATGATTTTTTTCTTTTGCTATCTATACGGGTGATAATTATCCCAATGGCCAGCAATGTAAGAGGCATTCTTCTCACTGACCACCTGCAAACATACTGTGAACTGTGGATATAGTAATAATATAAGGGGTTCTCTAAAGACTTAAAAGTTCAAGGGTTCCCTCATGTCAAAAAAGACAGGTAATGCTGTAGTCAAAAAAGACAGGTAATGCTGCTTTGGACAAAATCAAAAAATGTTTGAACTTTCTAAATGAAAGCATATAATACCTAACTTCTAGTCTTTGCTTTTGCTAGAAGAAAAACATCTACTTGTACCCAGTGTCTTTATATTTTGTCCTATTTCCATCATTATTACTGCCCTGCCACTGGTTGATTTTTTCACTGTTGTATCACCTAACTAATAAATCTTAATGAGGGTTAAATAGAGAGAACGTTTGGCATTAGAAAGAACAGGAACTGACTTAGCAAACTGCCAGGCAATTTCTGTTCTTTAGTCAAAGCAAGCCTGTTACGATTTGATGAAAAAGCATGTGCTGCTCCTAAAGACACCTGAAAAATTGTTTCCTAAAAATAAAAAAAACAAAAACCCTAAATGAGTTAGATTTGGGTACTGCTGCTGTATGTAAGCAAAATGAATTGTAAAATCAATCCCACTCTGGAATCCTGTCTGTGAAAATTGTACTGTTCCGTAACACCACATACAGTATTAAGATATCCTTCAAACCTGTAATTTAAATGATTTGTGTTTTTACCATGGCCCACATGGCAGTCTCCAGCTTCTCATGTTTTTTTTTTTTTTTTTTTTTTTTTGCCTATTAGCTCTAAAAATGTTCAGAATTGACAAATACAGAAACAAAGTTCCCCCCTCCATAGACTTTCATCTGCTGTCAAGTTCTGGCTCTCCAAAATTTAAACCGGATCTGCCACATCCGCCATGAATCAAATCCCAGCAGATTTGCTCATTACTACCCATTGCCTAGATCTATACTGCACTGCCGTGTGAGTAACTAAAATCGTGACATTTGGGAGGTATGTTACTGTCATTAATCCATGACAAGTGAATCAATCTGGACCATCAGCGAGCTATTGACCTGTGATTGTAAGATGCTGAATTGCTCCCATATCCTATAATTTCAGACTGAAGTATAATGCAGTAATTTTTCTTTCCCTCATTCACGAGCCATTTCCGAGCCATGGAAGAGATGTACAATATTGACAATTCCTAATGGCGAGGGCTCTCGGTGTGGACAGATGTGACTTGTGTTATTGTGTGCTTTGACGTGACTCATATGGGATTTTTTTGGAATCTTATTGCAGCCCTGCGAAAAGACCAGATCGATGGCCATAGAGTGCGTTTTGTGGCACTTCTGTTGGAAGGTTACCTGTGTACATATGGAGCTCAAATGGTTTGTGTATTGACATTGATATTATTTGGATTAGCAAAAGAAACAGAAGTGACCTTTTTTCATCCCCCACTACCATAATAAAAGAACCTGAGCTGACCTGATAAGACTCATTGGGATTTCAAAGGAGCAGACACACTGGGGATGATTTACTAAAGGAATTTTATCCATGCAATGGATAATTTCCTTACCTAGTGAATGCAGTGTTAGTTCGCTTTGTAAAGATTACCCAATAATGCATAAGGAAGTCTAAAAAAAACATAATTATATGGTCAATGTCGTCATCTCCTTTACAAAGCTTGGTCGAGCAATTTTAATTACTCCTATGTCTTTTGATCAACTGCGCACCTACAAATGTTCCTACATAGCAAAGACTGAATTTACAAAGTCAACTATTTACAATTATCTGTTCCAGACTTGCTGGTCCTCACCAGTACAAGATATAAAGCACATTATATATGTAAATCTGCATTAGAACGCTAGTTCTCAGGGTTAGGCTGTTTCTCCAGCATAGAGCACTGCATTGGAACAGCAGGAACAGCATGAGAAAAAGGTATTTCAAGGCACTTGCAAGAACAAAACAACTAGAAATGATAAAAGGCTGCAGTATGGAACTAAAGAGGTATGAGACATCAGATCTTTAAATTCGGTGGTATGATAATGTGATATCTGAGCAGCGTCCTCTACTCCTGTTTCATTGTTTGTATCTGTCATTTGCAACCCATATTTGATGTACAGCGCTGCGTAATATGTTGGTGCTATATAAATACTGTGTAAAACGAATAATAATAATAATAATGATAGTTAAATGGCAGACTGCTAATGATGACTTTGCCAGAATTTAATGCTATGCAAAGGGTTACTTGAATAGAATTACATATCTGACTTCAAGGGCCCATTCACACCCATGGTGGAAAACGGCACAGCAGGCGGCTTATGCAGCAGTTTGCTGTGCACCCCGGAGTGGGAAACTGCACCAAAGCTAACCACATTTACATGCAGCGGCAGCCTTGGTTCTTTCAAAATCAACCACATGGCTAAAAGAAACTTGTCACTTTCGATACCAACACTGTGTACCATCGTAGCCACATGCAAAAATGGTTCCCAACTACTCCTATTTACTTGAATGAAAGTGGTTGGAACTGTGGGGAGCCCAGGGCAGAACACTGCGACTAACTGTGGCTCTGAAATGGCCCTAAGACATATTAAAGTGCACCAATACACCTGGAAAATATATGAAAACACTCCCAAATATGTGCATGAAAACCAGAGTCTTTTTAAACCATGTATGATATCACAACGACATCATATGATATCCACAAAAACTGTAAATGTCTCTTTTCCCGATGTGAAACTCAGATGAGATGATCACATCTACAATTATCTGCCTCCTTTATCAACCTTCCACATTTTGAATAAGAACTTGTTCATGATTACTCATCTCTTTGATCTTCTGTAATAATGCGGTGATATCAAGAGCCCTTTTTATGATGAATGGATAATCTTTGATATTAAATCAATCAGCCTCGTAGACTGTATTCATGCGCTTGCATTTTTTCCCCCACTATTTTCTCGCATTTACGTAACACGTGCGCCCAATCGTCCTCCAGTCCTTCTTGGAGCTTCCATCTTTACATGTGAAATAGTTATTAAAAGCACAGGTGCAAAGCGGCGATAGCTCTCAATTTAATCTTTTTTTTTGCCTGGTTATGCTGAAGTGTGGAAGTGTTCATTATATAATCCCATTCAGTGCGACAAGCGAGAAAACCCAAGCATAACATCAGGTTAATACATGTCGTAAAGGTAAAATAGCATAATGCAAGATGTGAGGAAGGCCGAAGACCTTGTGCTATATATAAATTGCATCGTTATTTTATTACAACTCTTCTATTGTGTCGTGGGTATGATAATTGAGTTCCAAACCTGTGCTGATAGGGAATTGTATTTGTTTGTTGTATAGCTCCAAGCCATATTTTTTCATTAATTGAAAATCACAGCATACAATTAAAAGCTAGAAGGCATATCTCCAAATGGTTCTGGTTTTGACAGGTGATGTACCCAGAACAGGATGGGCACCAAGGGTTTCTGTAGTTTTTTTTTTTTTTTTTAATAGAAAGGTTTTAGTGTTATAGTCTGGAAACATCAACTAATTCAGGACGTTTTGCTGATGTCTGGGGCTCTGCTGGGGATTCCCACCTTATCCTTTGGTCACCCTTAATGGGAACTTTCTCAACAGACCACCATAGAAATCCGACAAATGTTCCTACGGCCTACTAAATCAAAAGCTGTCCTGTTGTTCATCACTAGCACCTTAAATGGTGATTAATGCTCTCCAAAGAGAACAAAGCAAAACAAATCTGGAAAAATAGGTTCTAACCCCACTATAAATGGTGTTTTACAGAGAATATGTAAAACATGGGCTATGCTGCATATTGAGGCCACCTTGACTGCAATTGATACAGCATTGATCCTGCCTGCACTGTAAATTAGATCTTAACCATGGCTGCATTGCCTAATATTATCACTTTGGCATTGCCAACTTTGTCTAATGAGATAATCTTTATTATTATTATTATTACACAGTATTACACAGTATTACACATTACAATACTGTATAATAATACTGTGTAATATTTTTCCTACCTGCACTGCCTAATGAGGTTGTGTTGGTCCTATTTCCACTGCCTAATGAGGTCATCTTTAGCTTGGCTTCACATAAGAGCAAAATGATCCAGGATTCACTGACCAATAAGGTTGTTTTGAGTGTGCCTACATTAGCTAATGGTATCAACTTGAACCTGACTCCACTCTCTGAAAAGATCATCTTGATTCTGGTTGCACTGCCTAATAATGTCACCTTGATCATGGATGCAAATGAGGTTACCTTAATCCTAGCTGCACTGTCTACTGAGGTTATCAAGGTCCTGCTTAATGAGGTCTCCTTGGTCCTGAATGCACTAACTCCTAAAGTCATCTTGGTTTTGCCTAATGATGGTCCCGGCTGCACTGCCTACTGAGGTCATGTTAGTTCTGACTGAACGGCCTATTGATGTTACCTTGATCTTATCTGCACTTCCTAATGAGGTCACCTTGATACTGGTTGCATTGCCAATATAAACCAATCTGCTCTATCTAGAGATATGGATCTGGATTCTGGATAAGTGTACCGAACCTTAGTGAGCCACTCACAGATCCAGTGGGTTGGTAAGGATTTTCAGAACATTGGAATCAGACTGTGGGCCATATTAAGAACATGTAAAGGTAATGAAGATTTGTAAAAGCCCAAGGACTTGCCCTGATGATGTAGTAGATATGCAAAAAAACTAGAGGGGAACAAAGTTCTGACTATTTGTTGGCCAATGTTCCCATTTTGCTGCCAGTAGGTCTGAGTGGTGCAATTTTTTATGGCTATGTGATTTAGAAATTAATGTCAGATACAGCTGGGCGATTTCACAATCAAGTAAGTAGGTGGCCTTCAGATGTATTTCTTTGAGGCCCAGGTGGGTAGACAAAACAATGACATTTTAGCTCTCTGTAGGGAATGGATTTTAAAATGAAATCCATAAATAGATCAGTCATGTACTAATCCTATTTCTCAGTAATCATCATCTGCTTCATTTCATCATGATTACCATTCCTTTCACCTCCACAAATCTATATTCACTGACCAGTGCATCAAAGGTCATATAATCAAAAGTCCTCCTTGATTAATAATTCTGTGCGAATATTAGGGGAATATTGAACAATGTTAGAAGCCAATTTATTCAAAATAAAGCAGGAACTGCCCATAAAAGGAGATTTATTCACAGTACTATGGTATTTAGCAGTTTGTCTCAATGAGTTCTGCCAACTTTTCTTAGAAAATCTTGCAGGATTTGTATAAACTGTTGTGTGGCATATGTAATTACTTCTAATACGAGTCTATTGTCCTATGTAATGTTCTGCAAGCTTTGGAAAAAAAATGCCACTGCTGTTGTAAAGTTTCAAAAGCTCCTTCCCCATTTTATTAGTTAGCTAGACCGCAAGCAAAGGAGTGACTGGATCTCAAGTACTAAGTGGTTGCATTTAGTTTGCTATGCTACATTGAACCTGATTTATTAAGTTCTCTAAGACTGGAGAAGATAGGGTATCATGGGTGAAACAACAAACCAGGAATGGATTTCCTAAAAAATCATTGCTATTAGTTGGCAGATGTTTTAAATGCTGCACTAGATCTATTCTAGGTTTGCTGAATCACTCAGGTTCTCCCATAATATTTTATCTTCTACAGCTTGCCTTCCTCTGGATCATATGGGCTTATATATTTCCATCTCAGATATTCAGTTTCTTCATTTAGTGGTTGAACTCGATATTTTTTTTTTCAACCTGATTAACTATGTAGCTATCATCTGGTTTTATGTTTGAATACAACATGGTCAAACTTCAATAGAATAAATGATTGGGTTTTGATCTATCCTGCTCCATCCCAAGCTCAAATGAAGTTTCCTTATTTTTGGGCAATGGTTCTTTTATATATTATTCTTTCAATTTTATTATTTTTTTAAATTATTTTTATTGTTGCAATGGGATCTGATTGTGTTGCAAGTGCATAACTGATAGGACATTTTATCGGTGTAAAACAAGGGTTAACAGCCACTAGAATAACATAGCTGTTCCCCAGGGTCCTATACGGGGTATAAACCATTTACCATACTGATTTCAGCTAGGCAGAAGGTAAATGTGCACTGATACATAACTCCTCATCCCGACCAACCAGAGCAGGCAATCAGTGCATTAAACTTAATCAAGGTGCAAACATGGATTTTCAAATGATTCCATTCAATCGTAACAAAGTTTTATTTCACTAACTTCATCATCTGTATTCTAGTCAGCAGTTCACCAAGAAGTCATATAGCTGCCTTGCTTAGGAAAAAAAAAGACTGCTTATCCTTAAAAATGCTAAACACTAGACGTGCAATCACCCGCACAGCAATTATAACACTAAACAGCAACTCAAGCATATAATTGCTAAACATATAATGCAAATAAGTAAAAAATACCAGCACAGGAAAATTAAAAATAGTTAAATCTGTTTATCAGCCTAAATGTGCAATTTTAGGAATTTGCTTTAAGTGGACCTAGAAATAAAAATTGTCATTCATATGAATGTTGAGCGTAAATTTCTGCATTAGTAAAAAAAAGTTACTATTTTAGTTTAAAGTCCTCAAAAGAACAAGCTGAGCTTATGATGTGTAATACATAAATGGGGGATTGAGAGAAAGGGTGGAGGGGTGTTAGACATTGGGATGTGTCCCTATAATAATATTGTCTTTGGTCCCTTTTGGTCTACTCCATATATATTTAAATACATTTTGTTGTAAAGGTATTCAACACAGAAATTTATTTTTAGCTAGGTGGAAAGAAGCTGTGGGCAGGTGGTGGCCCTTATATTGTGACCCAACTTATCAGTAACCACCCAAAAATAGCCAGATATATGAAAAGTGCTGGGTGGTACATCCGGCTAAAAGGGGCTAGGGAGAACACTAAAAAGTATGTTGATCCTGGTGAAAAACCTGAGAGCTGATATCTCTTTGTGCTCTCTGTCTCAGCCGGCTCATACTACCTAATAAGTTTTAAAAATTTAGGAGTTTTATAGATGTAGAGTCACACCACTCTAAGGTATAGACAACAGCAAAGGGGTGGACTGTAGTCATGTTAATTCTACTTTCTGACACATTACAGTGAATGAGCATTGTCCCTCTTGGACTCAAGGTGTGTTACTAGAAGAATCACCATGGTAAAATCAAGGGAAATGCCTGAAAATAAAATAAAAAAGCTAATGCAGCCACTATATCTAATGATTGGTAAGCTGCATTATATTACATTTTTATTTTTGACCTGAGAATGGCCATAAGAAATGGGATACAGGAGTACAGGGGGACTTCCCCCAAGTTTTCACATGTACATTCCCCTGTCATGATCTAAACTGTGCTAATATACCTGTTACCAGTTTAATTGTTGTGCCATTCCAATGAATAGTTGGCTGAGTGTTCATGCAACATGAATGGCAATGCATGAGCCTTTGGCAAAACAGAGGCTGATTCTGTTATACAGTGATAATGTCTCTCAGCTGTGCTCCTGCATTGTTTGCGATGGAGACTACAAGTGATCATTTCAAAGCACTTGCACAAGCATTGTCCACCGTTGTCACCATCAGGAAAAAAAGCCATACAACCATTGATGGAATGCATTTAGACCAACCAATGCCATTCATTTAGCATGTGCATTATTGGCCCTTTTAGACCAGCAGAGTCAAAAAGTGCAGTTGGCAGCTCCAGGGTGCACAACAAATTGCTGCTGGAGGGGGAAGCTGCACCATGGGCAGAAAGATTTGCATGTGACCATGGACTAGATTTCCAGGCAACAGCCACGTGGTCAAAAACAAAAATTGTCCCAACCTCTCCTATTCACTTGAATAGAAAAGGTTAGGACTGTGATCGAGCCCTCAGCAAACCACTGCGGCTCAGAAATGGACCTAACTGTAAGGTGATCATTCTGTCCTTGAACAGTCAGAACTTTAGGCTCTAATTGCCTTCAGGGACAGATGTGAATGGTCCTATGTCCCTTTATAATTAGTGTGTTAAAAATACAGAAAGTATAAAATAAACTCTATCCCACTCCTTCATTTCTCAGCAAAAACACCTCCTGATGGACACACTATTCTGATTTCTATAAAATTCCTCTCTATTTCTGACCTATGGCTGTGAATTCTTGCTGACATCCCCCCGTCTTCTTTTTAATGCAAAATAGCACCGCATTTGGGTACGTTTTCAGACTCTCATCGCGCACACACGTGAAGAATTGATTTTGAAAACCCAATTAAGGCAAATGGGCGAGATATCGAATATCATAATTCAAGACTTTCTTCCTTGAGGCCCTTTTTCTTCAGAATGAATTATGTCTGGGAGCAGGTACACCACCGTGCTGAGAAGGTAGAGCCGCGGAAAAGGTCTTGGGAAATATTGTGAGACTTAGCAGGCAGAGCGATTGGTGTGTGAGCGGCTTAGCAGAGGAGCTAATGACTCCATTTTCACAAGACATTAAAGACGATGGCGTTTCTTACCAGGCTAAGACAAAAAGACGAAGGAAGGGATACAGAACTATTATGAGTGCGAATTGTCCTGAGGCAAAGCATAATACATGATCTTGGAAGGAGCAAATATCTCCATTTAAGAGGCTTCTTTTTATTGCTGAGGTTTGCGACCACATGGTGCCTGGACTGCATGCCTGAATTCAGCGGGTTTTGTATAATAAAGCAATGTCAATTTGTTCATGTCCTCTTCTCCCCCCAAACCTACTGATACGCACCTCTCCATCGATCTACCGCTGCTCTCACATACCACCAAAGCATCCATTATGAGCTGGTGTTAGAGCCTGGGGGCAGTTGTGAGGTCAGCCCCTTCTAGTGTAACAGTGTTTGGGTTAGGTGATTGACAGCTGGGCATAATTATTATTATTATTATTAACTTTTATGTATTTTATTACAAAGTCCATTGTCATATCACTAACTGATCCTCAAAGGGGCTCCCATCTAAATACCCTATCATAGGTCTAAATACCCACTGTATTGGGAAAGCCAATTAACCTAATCCTCCTATTGTATGCTGCTTCCTCACCTCTTAGATTGTAAGCTCTTCTGGGAAGGGTCCTCTCCTCCTCCTGTGTCACGGTCTGTCATTTGCAACCCCTATTTAATGTACAGCACTGTGTAATATGTTGGTGATATACAAACACTGTTTAATATTAATAATAATAATGAGAAGCTCACAGTAAAATCAAATTAAAAAAGATCTATGTAGTAGAAAACCCATACAACTGTGCAAGATGGAGGCCAAGGCTAAAGTTCATTTTTAAAACTGAAAGAGTCATTATTGCTGTTTGCAATGGGAGAAACGTCTAAATATTGCAATAGACAGGTATATGATATTCCTATAGCTTGCACAGTCTATTGATTTTTGATATTTGATATTTCACCAAAATAAGGTAGATATACCCATGTGTCATCGTTAGGTTGGTGATAATATTAATAATAACCTAACTGCATTTTTGGGATGTGGGAGGAAACCGGGGTACCCAGAGGAAACTCACCCATACATGTGAAGAACATACAAACTTCTTGCAAATATTCCAACCAATATGTTCTTCTATACCTGAAAGAATAGCGTATTTTGTGGAGGTAGCAGGAGTATCCACAGATCACTGGAAAGTTGGCTCAGGGACTGGAAGGAGGCTTTACACAGACATGTCACACAGAGACACTGTCCCTTTAGGGCAGCCTTTCTAGACATTTTTAACATGTAACCCTTAAATAATTTTTTAGGTCTTAGGCAACCCCTCCTATAATGAATGTATCCACATCCACCTTCCATGATGTAGTGTTTGAGTCCATTGTGCCAAGCACTGACACATGATATGAGGGCTGAGGTTACAGCTCTCTTTAGATCTAATTATTAGTATTTTAGTTGTGAGCAGCAGAGAGAGCATGCATCCTGCAAAAAAGGAGTTTGTTTTGCTGCTGATTTCTGAAATATTCACTCTTTTATAAGGAATCCTGGAGTTCAATGGAACCCTGATTGAGAAAGGCTGCTTTAGGGTTTCTTTACCTTCCAGGGCACAGTTTCAGGGAATTTACATTTTAAAAATCATATTATATTACTACTTGGTCCCCTCTGCTTGGTAAAGTAAATAGACTGGGTAAAACATTCACAATGCTATGCTATTGTATAGAATCTGGCTTCTAGCAGTCTATGGTGCTGAACTGCCAAACTGATAAGACAATGCAGCCTTCTGCATCCTGCTGATCTCGTGGCAGCGATGTTCCACTGACGAGTTCAGTGCTGCACCCTGATCTCAATATAATACTACTTTGTCCGCTCTGCTTGGTAAAGTAAATAAACTGTGTAAAAACATTCACAATGCTTAACTATGGTAAAGAATCTGGCTTCTACCCGTCTATGGTGCTGAAGCATTAACAATGATAAGGCAATGCAGACTTTCTGAACTGGTGTAAGCAATGTTCCACCGACTAGTTCAGTACTGCACCCTGAACCCAATATAATACAGCTTAATCCAGTATAATAATACTGTATTTATATAATACATAATACACATATACATATATAATACAATATAACATTCAAGGATAATATCCCTGCTATAATGGATTTTACATCTAAGAAAAAAAAGTCAAAAGGAGCATTTTAGATTTATGGTAGCTTAAGCAATACTTTCACCTGCCAGTAAGAAAAATGAGGATTATTCTACAACAGCAACAGAGGCAGCAATAAAAAGCACATGTGTTAGGAAAAGATCCGTAAGTGGAACTGAACTGCAGTAGCAAATAATCAGGTCTCTTGCCATGCCAGGTAAGGCTGTTCTCTGTAGATCAACAAAATAAATGTGACTGGATTAAAAAAATTGCTTGGCAGGTAAAACTTAGCAAATATGTCATTTTTATCTTTGCAGCTTTCATAGCTATGCCTATAAAGCAATGCTAAAAGAAAAACAACCAATGTGCACTAATGCCACCAAGAGATTGAGTTTCTGTGTTATAAGGGATCCAATATCTTTGTGTGTGGTCAGTGATGAAATTATTCTTTTCAAACAAGCCAGGTATCTTAAACTTTAATGTTGATTCCTGAATCTTTTTACTATGACGCACATAATATAGGATTGAAATTTGTTTTCTTCACTGTCCTGCAGCAGGTGCAGAGTTCCACAAATCTACATAAGGTTATGATGATTTTGCACACTGCAGATGGACCATCAATTATCCCAAATGAGATTAGGCTGTCTTAAAATATCTTAACCCTTCAGCACGAGACTGCCTTGGATAAGAGCTACCAGGCACCCAGCTTAACTCCAGACCATCAAGCCTGTTCAGCTAGGCAATGCAAGGAGCAATGATAATGTATGGTGTGCAGAGACAACTAGCAAGTGACCGAAGGCAGCCTAGCCACTCAGTCACATCAAGCAATAAGCAAAATCAAAGAGCTGCTAATGCTAATAAAGAAATAGTCAACTGCACTTATATCAAACGGGCCATTCATTTTACATGAAAGGAATTGCATTTTAGGTATAGGTGAAGCAAGGTGAGCTATGTCACTCCATGGCATAACATTTATTTTGGATTCTGCAGCAAATTTCTGACTTGACATGTCCTCCCAGAAGCTCCATTTGTTAAATTCACCATAATACAATAAAATCAATATAAAGTTCCATCAGGGATGATAGAAGTACCTCATTTTGGACACAGCAAGTCATGGACCCCAGAACTCAATAAAGACAATTCAGCAGTAGTCCATTAGGATACATGACACAGCTAGGCACCTACTAAAGACTGAAAACACCAGTTATATGTAAACTAACCATTTAATTTACATTCTTTTCTCATGATGGAAGGCACCTAGGTAGCAGATTTATCTATGAACCTATGTCAGGCAGCTGTACAAATCTGAAGAATCTGTTTTAAGGCCATTCAGACAATACAGATAACTAGCAAGAATGATGTGTCACCTATAGTTTAAAGGTTACTTTGCATGTGCTTACCCTGCCATGTAAATGCTCAGTAAAAGCTATCATATTATAAAAATGTAAAAAAAAAAAAAATTTGCTTTAGGTCTCTTTTAATCGTGCTCCCAATGGCAGCAGTTGGGAACTACTTTGTTCAGTTGTTTGCACAAGGTTGCATTTGCCTTACAGTGGGGTCATGACATAGATCTTGAAGGCAAGATGTTGCTTCTAGCCATGCAGTTGTTTGCCACTCCTCAAGGCATAGAAGCAGTTTGTTATGTGCATTGAAGTCTGAAAGGGACCTTACAGCCCTGCTTTTGGCAGACTGTCTTAGATAAGGGTAAGGTTTCTGGCCCACCACCAGTAGAACCTGGAAAAGCTGAGGATCCTGAATTTCAGGACAATGTCCATCAAGTTCAACCACTAAGGAACTAAACATATCCCAGATATATATAGGTTTTAGATATACCCTATAAGACATAGTTGGTCCAGAGGTAAGCAAAAAAACCCTGATACAATTTGCTTCAACGGGAAAAAAATCATTCCCGATTCCATGAGGCAATCGGATGTTCCCTGGATCAACAGTCACTGTTATTTTTACTTTAAAGCCTAGTATTGGTATCTTTTCCTATCTCAGATTTCCTCAGTAAGACCCCCTAATATCACTGGCACCCACAGGAGGCAGCTGTTATGGTATAATTATTTTATTATTATTATTATTACATTTTTCTTAAATTGCTTCACTTTACAAAATATATATGAGTTGTTTCAAGATTAACAACCCATTTATTTGCCAATGATTGAAGACATTGCTTCCAAATACAAACTCTTCAGTTTTTAAACAATGGACTCCAGTGAATAAAAACTCTACTTAGTCTGTTCCATGAGACCTAGTTGTGCTATCAATGGGTGCCACCATTATGTTCAATATAGAAAATGTAAAGCTACATTATCAACCACAAAGAGCCCCTTTTACCCTTCCTATAATAGCCATAAATCTTTGGTCTCTGCTATTAGGAGTGGTTCGAGATTAAAATAAAAGCTCAGTTGATGACTTTATAAGTTTGAATACTGGTAAAAGCACTGTTAAGTCTTTCTTGGGAAAGAAGTACGGCAACTGATGGAGCAAAATATGGCAGTACTACTAAGTTGACTTACTTATATAATAAAAAGGTTCATTTAAAATGAAAAGTATATGTACTTGACTGTAGAATTCTTTTATATTGTGCTCAATTATTACATTTATATATGTATAAAATATAAGATGTGAAAAGCAGATAATAAAATCGTAATTCGTTTTGATAAAACACAACCTAATTTAAAAAAATCTACACTTACAGTCACAATGACTAATTATAAAAGCAAATCTAATGTTAGATGTTATAAAAGCTTTATTTTTATATAGCTTTCTCCCTACTGTATTCTGTATTTGTTGCATAAAACCTTTGTTTAGACATCTTTACACTCCACCATGTAACACCAACTTCTATTTAAAAAGCATGTTGAGTGGGAGGGTAAAAAGAAACAAAACAAAAAAATATATACAGTGAGACCCGACAGCGATTCCTTTGTCTATAATAGTAACCTTCACTATATGTGAACGTTCTTTCCCAGGTAAAGCATCCCAAATCTCTGCGTGGGTGCAACCTACTGATTAGAGTCATGTAAAAAATAACAATGTAACGTAGAGTTGGAAAATACTGCGAGGCTCAAACGCTAGGTTAGAATTATTTCAAGTAAGTAGACCTCGAGTACTGGTAATCCCCAAAATATCTCAGGAGGTAAAAGGACGCTGATTTTAATTTTTTTAAAAAAAGAACGCATTCTGCAAAAAAGGAGATTTTTTTTCTTTCCTGTTTCGATGCCGTTTCCCTAAATCCTTACTCTGAGAAGCAACCTGATGGCAAAATCCCCAGTAAGTGACCCTGATCTAGGAGTGTTTGATGCCCCATTGGTCCCCCACTGGAATTTAATGTGCCAGCTTCTACTTCTGTACGGGACACAATGGGGTCTATTTCAAAAGCAATCTGTCATTAACTGAAACATTATCTCCCTGGTGGAGATAATTATTGCCACTGGAATACATGTACCTGGAAGATTCTTTACCAATGTTTCATTGATTTTCAGGACCACAGTCTTATAAAAAGACCCCAGTTATGATCTAGAGGTTGGTGGATAGAACCACAGTACTCAACAGGGGGACAGGCATCCAAAATACCTGGAGGAGTGTTGTACTCAACATTCCTTGGCAAGTCTAGCTCTTCGAACTGGGAGTAGATAGAGCAGTGAGGGGTTAAAACCCACTGTCTGTGTCCCTGTTAGGGGAATTCACCCCTAAGATTATCCTGGGAACAATTTCCAACAACAACACAAAAAAGTGAGGTAAAATCTTTCACTCAGTGCCCTTGTGCCCATGGTCACTCTCCAAGATGGGAATTCTAAGTACTCCACTCTTGTCTTCTTTTAATACATTTCTTTGCAGTGAAGGTCTTTTTTTACATTGTAATGCCCAACATATTTTTTTAGGGGACCCTTTTGATTTAAAACTAGTTTGGAAGGTCATTGAAACAGAAGTGATAGGAAATACAAAATTGTTGTCTCCAGAATAAAAGGTGAGAGATCATCTCATCAACTGTCTAAGAGGGAAATTCCTTGAACTTTGGGATACCTCAATGTAGTTTCTGATGAGATTATGGGACAAGACAAAAACATAAATATTCTCAATGTTAAAAAGGTAGCAAAATATGAACCAGCAGAAGTTTTAAATAAAAATGAAAAAAAAAGTAATGCATACATTTTAGGACAGCTCATTGAATGGGTCACCAATGCACCCCAAAATGCACCAAATCAGTAAGTGAGTTTTGTTTAAACAAAATGGCACAGCAATGCATGTTACTTGCAGCATTGCATGCTGTTGTAACATGAAAGGTAAGAAACTTTTTATAGAAAAGAAGTTTCAAAGTTTAAATCTTGTGGTCCCACAAAACAGAGTGCCCTGAAACATATTACACCACGTAGATAACTACTTTAAAATTGTACCCCTGTACTTTCTGCTGCCCTGCGGTTGTCTCTTTGTAGACTGATGTCATCAGCTTTCTCACTTAATCTGTCCTTCCCTGCTCTTTAGCTTCAAAGGAAACAATCTTCTATCAATCGCTGCATCTTCTGGCTCCCTCCAGTGCATTTGTTTTGTTCTGGTATCTAACTACTAAAATGCCTTTATAAATCTAAAGAAAGGAGTGAGAAGGTTGTCAGTAATTATGCAAGCAGCAAAAAGGTATTTTCTAAGGAACAACATCTGCATTATGAACTATAATGGTTCAAGGTCAACTTTGAATTACTTATTTTAAAGATTTTACATCTACAAAATGATATTTTATATTCGTTTTTATACAGTGTATATATAATAATTGCTGTACAAATACGCATTTAATACACAGGGCACTAACAACACAGAATTACCAAAGTATGGGAGGTTTTCCAAAGAAAAAGCAATAGCTGTTTTATTTCAGACCCTCTGGGCAAGATTAATTGAAGGTCCCCATGATTGGAGAGGACAGACTATCATGGGAGAACCTGGAATGGAGTTGGCCTAGGATTGAAAACAACTAGCCCAACTCCAACTAAGCAGAGAAATCCATTTTAGATTTGCTGGATCATACATGATAGTCTTCTCCAGGCCTAGGGAGCTTTATTAAATCAGGCCCTCTGTCTTAGAGTCAGACCTCATAGGCAAGGAGGTGATAAGATTCACTGCTTTGTCTTTGGCCGTTCTGTATATAACTCTCAGCTTAAAATATTGAGCACCATTTTTTTACAAAGGTTTAAAGTTGAACTAAATTAATTATATTAACTTTCTCACAAATGCAAATAATTCTATCTACTATCCATACATAGTATAAAAACCCTCCAGCAAAATAAAAACTTTGACCAGCAAAATTACTTCATCCTGGCCAGTAAAGATGGCCAAAGATCCCAAAAAGGAAGAGAAGAAGCAGGAAGATTGTGGTGCCAGAAACACAGCAGGGACAGGTGAGTATCTTAGAGTTTTGTTCCGCTTTAAAGAGTATTGGAAAACATGCAAGAGCCAGACAAGCGCCCCACCTGGCTGTATATGAAAATGCAAACTACTTGTATGAAGGATTGCAAATTTACTTGGCTGAATAAATAAACCAAATATAGACAAAATATGTTACCTTTAAATTGTCTCATCTCCACGGTTTGTGAAACAAGCACAAGTATAGCATTGATGTCTCTGTTCACTTCTGCTGACTGCCCATCTCACCTCTGTTTCAAAGTTGCAGGTGTTTATTAAATCCCATGATTAGCACTGGATACTATTGAAATTTACTAACCATTTCCTTTATTCTCCTTGGAGGTTTTCTTTAAGCCTAGGGAACTTTTGAACTCGGTCGCCTCTCATCTTTACAACATAATTTTCTTATACCAACTCCTCAATTTTACCCATATGAAAAGGATTTCCATTTATATGGAAGAATATAGACTCCAATTTCCCTCTGCGTGTATCTAGGATAGGAAAACACACAATACTTCCTCTGATTTGTATTCTCCCTATCAGCTGCAACAGCATATGAGATTCAGAAGCTGGACCACTTACGTTTTAGATAAAATGGTTTCTCTATTCTTTGCGGCGGAGTAATTTTGTTGCAAACTCGCTATGTCATTTTTATTTAGGTTCCCTTAAATATTATGCATTTGTCCGAGCTGCTGAAAAATCTGATGATGTTTTTATAAAGGGATGAAAATATAGGATACATCTCCTAAAATAGCTTATTATCAGCTGTTATTTTGTGACATGGGAACAATTTTCAAGGCTGGGTGAGCCTGTGCTAGGCTCTTAGATGGGCGAGAGTTTACTACTGTTCCTAAATCATATCTAAAACCAAGAACAAAATGTAATATATTATAGATTACCAAATATTAGATGTGATGGCTGTATTCGGTTTCCTTTTTTAGGCCAAGAATAATTTCTGCAAGAACAGAAAAATACTTGCTGATGTTGTCAGAAATCATGAATAACTAAATAATGCTATCTTTCTGTCTTTGTGTATCATAAAACATTTTCTTTAAATAAAATGCTATTTTTGAATGGTAATCCTTTGCTGCATTTCAGTATTGCTGGCCTCCTGCAGCCTCTTTGTAATAGTTTTCTATTTATGTCAAGACAAGTAAAAGTACAAAGGTATAAAGCCCTGATGAAGGGCATCCAGTACCACTGAAGTGTTGGCACCTTTTATAAATAAAAAGCTTTCACTGAACAACTATGCCCTCTCTATATCCAAGGCCATATCCAAATATGCTATTCCCAGAACCCAGACTGGGGTGGTAGCATCCTGAATTACTGTCTACCCATCCAGAATACGTATCCACAACAGTTCAGCACCCCATCATCTTGGTTTTCCAGTAGGTATTTAATCATAAGTGTTATGTTTCTTTTGGGGGGACTGATCTTCTCATACTATCCACAGGACTGAAATCACCAGCATCGGACATCAGGGACAGACAGCAAAAAAACGTAACAGAGGTTTAAATCTGTTCCTTCCCTATCAAAAGGAAAAAAAGGTTCTCAGACGTTACAATCAAGGAACAACCCTTTAGACTGTCCAAATACAAAAGAGGACCACTAGCAGGTGCCAAGCTGTCTGGAAACTCCTCCATCCAAGCAACAATATAAGCTGCATTGCCGCAAATCACTTTTTTTCCTTTATAGGAAACCTTTGTTGAGACAAAGTAGTAAGCACGGTAAGCTTCTTCCAGGCATGGAGTCTTGACTAACACCAGGTGTCACAAGGTAAAAGGTGTTAAAGATGGGGTATCCTGTAGAATTTTACCATACTTGTCACTTTGTTTTTCCTCATAAAGTTGTACTATAGAAATAAATAAGATATGCAATGGTGCAGCTTGTGTTGTTAAAAATCCTTCAGCTGGAGTTCCATATCAAAAAATATAAAATAACTTCTGTAACATCTGAGGCTTCCCCACAACACGGCGGTCTTACCATGTGCACTTTCAGACAGCCTTGTGGCAGGTCTATGTGGCCACTAAAGTCTGACCCGCTATCCGCTAGATCAAAGTTTGTTTGCACAATTAACAACATAAACACAATTTCAATCAGTTGGTACCCGCTGTTGGATAATTCAGGTTACATTTGCATTTCAAAGGCAAACTCCAAAAACAGGCTGGAATAAACACCCAGACACGTCCCGGTTTGCTTAGTTCTTCCTTTGCCCTTAAAAAAAACTTTCTACATCAGCTAGCATTAAATTTTAATGAAGGTGCTATCAGTTTGTTGCACTACACGTATTAAAATATTAGCTTTGGGATCAATTAGCTAAAGGATTGCCACTTTGTTGCAGCGAGTGATCTGTAATAGTAAAGAGTCCATTCCTTTCATGGGACTTCTTGCTGCTACAGTATTGATTTACACAAGTAATTTTATTCATATTTTATAAACCACCAAACTCCCAGAGATAACACGGCCAAAGTTTATGAGAAATGTTTCCACCAGTCTAGCAGTGTCAGCGGCCGTCGTATTAATATGAGAAGCGTTAAAGGTCCTGATGTATGACATTGCCACCCGCTGCAGACACCGGCCCATATTTATAATGAACTGTAACTTTGTGTGCAATTAAGGAACACATCGGAAAGGCCTAAATTGGGAGTCATGCATATTCATTAGCAACAGCAGATCGAGGCAACAGTTGGACAATCTGTTAATCTTAATTACGCATGAGTAATGGGGACTCTTTGACCACCAGATTGTCGGCTATTGCCCTGGGACAAGCCTTTGTACAAGATAAATTGCATATGTTTATTTTACTGGGGGGAGAAAACAACTTTTGCTGTTACATACAAGTTTAACCAATAATAAAAAAAAATATCCTTAAATATGGTTTATACTGTTATAACACAATCAACATTTCTATGCCAGTGGCACTTCCTGAAAATTATATCTGTATAAACAATGCATTCTGAGATAGGGACTTGTCAATTCAGGCTTTCGTATGCAGCAAACATTACCAAAACATTGTCATAAATTTTAAGTACTCTGTCCTGAAGCCCTTTTAGCAGTCCTAAACTCTAATCTGGAAGTTTTGATAGAGTGAAAGTGTAACTTTTTCTTCTTGTTTTTTAAGGGATAGGGAGGTCCAACTGGCAGCTTGAGGGCCACAAATGGCCCATTAGGCCTACCTTTGGGTCTGACTGGGTCTTAGTTATAGTCTATGTCAGGGCGGTCCAGCACCTGGTGGAGTGATCTCTTGCTTGATAGCTGTGAAGCAAAAGGAAAGCAAAAGGGAACGTGTTCAGGTAAATTACCATTAAACACCAATAGAGGGGTATTCTTGCTCTTTATGAACACAAAAAATAATGAAATAAAAGGGTTTGATATTGCTGACAGTGAATAACACTAAAAGATAGGGGATTGTAATAATGCTGCCTCTGTTCTGAATGACTGAATGCTTGCATGGGTGTATCAGTGGCAACACATTGCTTCCGTGTAGGCAGATGTGGAGGAAAAAAAACAGTTTGCAGTATTTAAGTGACTAGAATATGGAACTTTTGGAAAGGGGTTATCCCTATGTAAATGTTTCCTTGACTTCATTATAATATGGACAGCCATTGCTCTATTTAATTAAAATTGGTAAAAAAAAATGTAATTCCTTATAAATTGGATATCTCTGGAATAGGCAATAGTTTAAATCTTTGCATATTTTCTTCTCTCTTTCAAAACAATTGATTGCATTTAACAGGGCACTTCTACAGCACAAGGGGTTCTAGTACCTATCTAACCAATATTAGGCACAAATGGGCTCCTAAATTGGAGTGGGCCCTTGTATAGCTGCACAAAAAATAATATTTCCATGCCTGAGCCTAACATGTATATTATTAGCACAGGCACAAGTGTCAAATTCCCCCTCCTCCCTAGCACAGTCATTTACTGGGTATAGTGGTTCATCTTTTTTCAAAAGTTGAATACACATTTTAAAGCATCCTGGATACCACGTTAGAGTTAAAAAGTTACCAAGTCAACAAAAGTTGTGCAAATATTTCCTACATTATGGCTCAGTAATAAAGCGAGAAGTGTAACGAGCATGCCATATTATGTAATCATACAATTATTGTAAAACCTCTTTTTGTTGTGTTTATTATGTGTTTTATAGTGCATAGTTGTAGCTCTTGTTTTTTTTTTTTTTTACTGGGTCTCGCAGAGTGCTTGTTCGCTCCTAGGGTCGCGCTATGTTCGCCACTGCTGTTTTGTTGATTGCAGGTGCAGCGTGGTAAACACTGTTCTATATAATAATGACCGGGGAAACGTCTCGCTCTAGACACAGCCAACAACTTTATCAATCTATTTGCTGCAAATCAAAGATAGCCTCGGTAAATTAAGGCATGAAATAGGTTCTTTTAATAGAATCTCCATAGCTGAAAGCAAGGCCAGCAGGTAGGGAAATGAGGTTACCAGCTGGGACCGCAGGCGTTAAAATCCTGAATACCAGGCAGCTGGCGGTAAACAGTAATTTATGGAGTGGAGAAATTTTGCCTGATCGAAAACAATATCACCCTAAAACTTTAACTGACCAAAATAGTGAAAGAAAACAAAATTGGAAAAACATAGCTTAGGCTTGAACTCTGGGAAAAAAAAAATAATATATATATATACTGCACAAACTACAACAGTTTAAATTTCTTACAATGAGGCACCCTGAGGACAATCTGTACAAAGTCTTTGTACAGAATACCCAGTGAATCTAATTTTCTGCTTGTGTGAATTGTCTGGCTCACCGTTTTTTCTCAGAAGTCTGCCCAGAGCCCGAAGTCAGGTTATAAGCATTCCTTGCAATTAAAAAAATACTTTCTGTGAGCTTATTAGAATAGATTCTATGCGTAAGAAAGTATGGAATAAACTCATCTAGGACAAACAAACCCACAAATTGGCTTAAAATCTCAGAATCATTGCGTACGGAGATTAATTGCCTTCTAACCATTAGGGCACAGAAATCCTTACAATGGACTTCACACAAATTCTTTCTTTGGAGTGACAAACAAGGAAGTCCTTTAGTTAACAAACTGAATCCCAGACCCAAAATTCATTCCCATCCCAAATTGAGCCTATTTAAGTGTGATTCTCAAACGGGGGAATAACACTTCAGAGATTGGTAACTATAGGCCAAATTCTTTGATCAATTGTGATCTTAAGATCATGACAAAATTCTATCAGTGCATCTAGGATCCTATTGAGGGGCCTATATCTATCCGGACCAGGTGGGCTTAATGCAACATAGACAAGCCCCCGATCAAACGAGACGAGCGGTAGATTTCGTCTCAGCAGTGAACTCTAACTGGGATGGGGGTCCCTCACAAAAGGCAATGTTGATCTCCATTTACCTCCAGAAAGCCTTCTATAGTCTTTTTTGGTCCTATTTTTTTCTAGGTCTTATCCACAATGGGTTTTGGTCGTCATTTTACTAACCTGTTGCTCTCCCTCTATGATACCCCAGAAGCCAAAATATCTTTAGGGGGTTTTCTCTCTACTACCATCCATATCAATAAAGGAACCAGACAAGGTTGTTCCTTGTCCCCTTTTCTGTTTGCATTGGCGATTGAACCTCTAGCCATTGCTATCCTTGCTGACCAGAACATAAAGGGCATAAAGTGTGGCCGGGTGGAGCACAAATGTGCTATATTTGCTGATGACCTTTTAATGTACAGTATGTTACATCCCTGATAACTCTGCTGCCCAACTTGTTCAAACTATTGGATGAGTTTGCTCAATATTCAGGTCTGCAGGTAAACAGATCCAAATCTCAGGCACTTAACATTCATCTTCCGAGTGTGACAGTAGAAACCCTCAAAAGTAATTTTGAGCTTAGTTGGGATGGGAGCTCTCTACAGTATTTGGGTATTCAACTGACTCCCTCTAACAATACTCTCTACAGGGCCAATTACACTCCCCTATTTAAAAAGATCCATGCAGACCTGCAGGGTTGGTCTCATTCTCCTCCCTCCTGGTTGGGACAGATAGCAACTATTAAGCTGAATTTGTTACCTTTATCTATTCAGTATCCTCCAATTCAGGTTCTTTAGAGGGATCTTACGCTTCTTCAGTCCAAAATAATGAGGTTTTTTTGGGCTGGTAAAAAGGGTAGAATGCAATATTGATAAATTTTGCGGCTCCATAGAAGCTCTTATGTGGATAAAGCTCTTATGTGGATAAAGAAAAAATCAATTAGTTGCCCCACTCTTTTACATTCTGTTCAGGTGTGGGATAAATACTGTGTTAATAATCCAAAGCTTCCATCGAATCATGCGCCCCTTACACCACTAATCCTAAATTTCCTTCAGGAAAAAATCCCGAGCATTTTACATGGTGGATATCAAAATGTGGATGGTGGATATCAAAAGACCTAATGATGTGCGCTTAAAACTTACTTGGGAGTATTTCAACAGCAAACGGGAATTACCACCTTAGGAACACGTTCGCTTCAGACAATTAAAATCTTATATAAACCCTGTAATCAGACAGGCCCCAAAACCTGTGTGGTCCTCCCCGTTTGAGAGCATATGTTCTTCCCTAGCTGATATCAAAGGACAAATCTCAATTATTTACTTTGCTTTGGTCTCCCAGGTTGGGAAGCCTAAATATATGACAGATTGTAAATCTGACTTGGGAAAATCATGGGATTTAGAAGATTGGTGTGAACTGACTTATTCTCTATCTAAAGACTCCCTAAATTCTACACTGGTGGAGGCAAATTACAAGGTAATGCTGAGATGGTACTTGGTGCCAGAAAGATAGGCAATTTTTTTCCCGTCACCACTATGCTTTAGGGGTTGTAAATTTAGCGATACTATGATTCATAATTGGTGGTCATGCCTGGTTTTAAAGTGCGGAATCCCAAGCTCCCCGGATGGGGCATTTTTTGGTAAAATAAGTTTGGTTCTCCCAAACCTCTGTCAAAATGACCTAAACTGATTCTTTTGGCAGGCAGAATCCCATCTTCGCCAAATTGAATTGGGTCATGATCAATGACAGACTCACTCACTCTTTAACCCCCCTAGCGGTATTCCTGAGTCTGACTCGGGGTGGATATTACATGCAAAAAGCGGTAATCTCGAGTCAGACTCGGGGTATGGAAAAGCAGAATAAAAACCAACTTACCTTGTTCTGACACTGTCCCCCGGTGTCCTGCTGGTCTCCGCAGGTCCTGGGGACACATCTGCCTCCTCCAATGTCCAGCCGCGAAGTGCAGAGACGTCCTACGAGGTTTACCGGTACATTCGTTGGTGCGGCCAGGACTTAGCAGCAGGAAATTCAAATCATTTAGCTGTATTAAGTCCAATACAAAGAAATATTCATATATTATATATATATAAGTATATTATATAATATATATGCTGCTGTACAGTTATATTACATTATTTTTTTATTTTTATTTTTTCAACATTTTTTTTGTTTAATATTACATTTATTAATTTTTTAAAAATTTGACATGTGTCAGTGAGTTATGCCTAAGAATTATAGGTCTACAATGTAAAATAAATTTCCATTCAAAAAATTGTACCGCTTTTTGCATGGAAATATGGCCAGAATCAGACCACTAGGGAGGTCAAAGAATTCTTTGGATACAGTTGATATCTGTAAACCCTGGATCTCATTTAACACTAACTGATAGGTGATCCAAAAAAGTTTTCATATGGGTTGCAAAGTCTTCCTCCTCTTCCTTCCTACTTCCCCTTTTTCTTTCTTACTCTTTTCCTTCTTCTTGTTTTTGTTTATACTAATAAGCTGTAATTAAAATTGACCCATTGTTTTCTTTTATGACTTTTTATTATTTGATGTTTCATTTTTTGCAACATTTTAGGTAACTTCTGTAATTTTGATGTGTTCCTTATTTGTCTTTGTTTGGATATTTCCTGTCAAAATTCTTCTTTTCTGCAAAACTGGATTTCACTTTAAATGGTCACCCCTCACTGTTGCTTATTAGTTATGTTGCTTTTGGTTGGGCCCACTGATTTCTAAGATTACCTTCCTGGAACCAAGGTTCCACTTTGCTTGATTAGGCAAGTTGTAGAAGGGGGCAAGTTGTTATTGTAGAAGGGTAGAAGGGGTCAAGTGATGTCCTTTCTGCAATAATCCCTCCTTCCTGCCTAATTGATCTAAGGCACTGTCACTGACACTGGACCAGTCAATCCTGGCTTACCCTGCGCTTGCCAGGACTGAATGAACTCCCATGTTATGCCATCCTGACCCAACCAATCCACATGGTCAAAGTCTGCAAGGAGGAAAAGAAGATGCCAGCACCCTGCAATGGAATGTGGGCAGACAGATATAGCAGGATTAGTTCTGCTTTAGGTGAATGTCAACCCCCCCCCCAAAAAAAAAATTTTTGTCTACCGCAAACTCCTGCACTCCTCCCCTTTCTTTCGTCATTCTTTCTTTGCTTCTTCATTATTCTTTCTAATTTAGAACAATTTAACAAGCCAATATAATGCAAAGGATGCCCTACTATTACCATATTCTGTTAAAATATCTTCTCTGGAATGCCAGAATGGTACGAATAGCCTGTAGGTAACAAGTTTCCACCCTTCCACGTTAAGTCAGGCATGTTGCAAAATGACAGCACTGTCCTTTTTAGAAACTCTGTTCCATCGTGATTCTTTTTTGAGTTAAATAATGACCAGCATCATTCAACCCATTTACTAGTAGCCTTGGTTGTCATTGACATATTTCCTAGGGTTAAGAAAAGGAGATATGCTTTAATTCTGATAAAGCCTAGAACAGCCATTTTCAACCAGGCTTCTTCCAGAGCTGTGTTTCTCAACCATGGTTCTGTTGAGCCCTAGGGTTCCTCCAGAGGAAGCTGGGGGTCCCTTGTGCAATGAGCAATTGGTGCCTCTTGGGTCAGTTTAAGTGACACCAATGATCTTTTTTACTATCTGTAAAGCTGACAATCTTCCCACTGGTCAGCAATGTAGGAGGCATTCTTTACACTGACCACCACATATAATATAAGATAATAAAATATACTGTGAGCTGTGGATATAGCAATTCAAGAAAAGGACCTAAAAGGTATTTCAAGAGTTCCCCCCATATTGGGAAGGTTGAAAAAAAGTGCTACAAAGGTTGCTAGGTGTTCCTTAAACTCCTTAAACACCACTTGGTACAGTCAACTGCATGACTCTAATGATGGTATTAGTTATTTATAAAGGTGTCATTCTAGCCACCACTAGCCACCACTGTAAGAAGGAATTCTTTCCACTGCCCACCAATTTAAAAGATATTTCCCAATCTCCCCCCCAAAAAATGGTTTTAACAGGGGTTCCCCAAGACCTGAACGTTTTTTAAGTATTGTTCAGGGTAAAAAAGTTAAAAAAGGCAGGGCTAGACTATATTAGCCTTTCAACACACAATTCCTGCTGCAGCTTTAAATGATTATTATTAAAATGATTATTTCATCCAACAAGTATCAATAAAAGCCCCAATTTTATCACCATTATCCAAGTTTATAACAAAAATTTGTCACATAAACTGTACACCATGTGATAAAGATCGGTGCATAAATAACTTCACAAATTTACAAGCTCTCGGAACAAGATTCATCATTCAGTTTATAAATAATAAGTGTGATAAATGTGGATTAATAGCAAGTCCCAAGCAGTTTGTAGCTAAATTTAAAACTAAATATTCTCGGATTCCAGGCTTTATTTGCCCATTATATAGGCTCAATTAGGCTAGGTAGTCAGATTTTCAAAGGCTCAGAATAGCCACTGGAAGCATGACATTCTGAAAAGTAGATAATGGAAAAAAAAGATTGATTTAAAGTGGGAAATTAAATGTTTCTGGCAGCCCGAAAGTCTGTAATAAAATAGTCAATTTAGCACACAAAAGACACTCTAAAAATATATCTAAAAATGAAAAAGAAAAAAATTGAAATCAACTAAAAAACAAAAATAATAAAGTACATGTAAAGATCTAATTTACAGGAGAGATCATGCAAACTCCAGATGTCAAAAGTAGAAACACACGAAACAAGAGGATTTTTTCTGACCTGACATTTCCTACTTGCCACTTTCTGCTCATTGTAACAATAACTCCATGAATGCTACAAAATAAAAATTTAATTAAAAGAAAATCTAAAAAGAAAAAATTAGAAAAAAAAGTTTTTACCAAGCCAGCAACAAACCCATTTAAATCTATTAGAAAAAAAATCTATATTCAGAAAATGTCTTTGAGCTGGGTGGGAAGAAATTGTAGGTGGGTGGTCGCCTCTGTATTGTGACCCAACTTTGCATTACTACCCATAAACAGCTGGGTGGTTATTGAAAAGTGTTGGGTGGTGCGCCCAGCTAACAGGGGCTGGGAAGAACACTGATATGGTTGCATTACAGGGATGAAGGGAAGAATATATATCAATACATATCTTAATGGCTCTGGACCCAATGCCTAGCCTAAGGCCTGAGCGGGGGCCTTGCAGTTAGGTACATTCATTTTAGACTATTTTACTTTTCTTAGATATCTTTTTATTCTGTTTCGTTCCTCTGTTTCTTAGCAAAACATGCAGCCTTCTTGACTCCCGACAGCCTATCTGCACATTGCCTGTAGAGAATGTTCTATTGAAAGGTGTAGCATGTCTACAGGTATAAAAACTGACCTTCCTTGCTGTTGGTCACAACTTTAACAAGCTAGAAAACAATTTGGGGCTGCTCTTTGCTCCTAAAAGGAAAATTTGAGGGAAGCATTGTCTAAAGAAACCCTTAAAACAGAACTAAACATTGGAACCCACCTGTTCTGTTGTGGGCCGTCATCTCCTCCCTTTTCTTCTGCATCCCAATCTTTGGGCCACCTTAAATGGCCGGGCGAGGATGACCTAACTCCGCGGGCGAGCAGGAGCTCATCCAGTCCTAGTACCCACAAGGAAAGCTGGGATTGTCACTTATCCTTGGTTTTAAATGCTGTGCAGTGCAGCTCAGAAAACTTCAACAGGTGGATGGCAATAAAGAAGTTAAGAATACTTATTTCAGAAGATACATCGTCATTCCCTTTCTGCAATAGGGACCTACCTGATCCAACATTTTTAAAGAGGAACTTTAAAGAGGGAGGGCATACTGCAGATTTAGACGTCATGTAAACACAAAAAACATTTTTTTGTGCTTGACACCATGTTTATTGTATAATAACATTCTTGAGATAATATTAATTTGGGAATTGTTTGCATGCCTGGAGATCCTCCAGTTCTGGTAACATCACAATTAACACTAAGCCTCTGCCTTTCAATTAATCTGCCTCTCAATTTCAGTTGACCCTTGGCCTTTCCACTGGGTCTTCTATTGGGTCTGCTCATACTTAAAGGAGACCTAATCCCCAGGTAGAACAATACTACAACAGAATCACAAAAGTGAGACATGACACCAAATACAGTAATTTACATACCGTGTCTACACTTTAAAGCAAAATGTTCCTCATTTTTCAAGGATATTAAATAGGGATAATAGGCACTACAGAGTTGCAAAAGTACACTTCCATCTGGTGTCCTCTTGGCCAAGGATCCTCAAATTATAAATGGAGAGTAACAAACCTCCTTCCTTCCCTTTAATGACAATACTCAGTGCCCAAAAACATATTGCCAAGTATTTAAAACAAGCACCTTCCAGCACATTTTCTTGGTAGTAAGTGAGGTTTTTACATTAGGAAGAAAGATTTTCTTTACACAACTATTCCACAGTCATGGTTAAAAAAGTATTATTCCCATACAATATTATAATAACCATTTTCTTTATAATAGAACTTTTCTTGTTACTCATTCATATTTTCACCTCAAGAATCAAGAAAATGTGTAATTTCTTTTATTCCATTAAGTTTTTATAAAAGTATTCATAATCTATAAATTATTTGAAAAACACATTTTCACACGTCCACTGGGTAAAGACCACAGTAGTTCTATGCTAATATTTATTCAAATCAATAAACAAAGCATATTTCAAAGAAATTATAATGAAATGTTTATTTAAATCGGCACAAGCTCTCAATTAAATAAATCATTTCATGCAGTAATGATGTATCACCTGTGGGGGCAGTAAAATTCAAATAAATGGATTTTCTTAAACTAGAACAAACTTTTGCATTTTTTTTCCTAATTTTTTGTAATTTATACAAACAGCATGGGAGGCTTTTTGTAGGGTTTTAAAAATGGTTTGGGAAATGATACTAAAGCAAAGCTTTCTACTTTTATGTTGCAATGGACCTTTCGAGAGCACTTTTTGCTCTGCTTTCCTGGAAATCCAAGTGGTGTCATATGCAAATCTTGAATTTCTCAGCAAAAGAAGAGCCCCCTCCCATCCCCATGGAACACTCAGCTCTCTAATTACCTGGAACATGAACAGGGAGTTGCAGAAGGGGCCCCAATGTTTGTATGGTAAAGTTTCTTTCTGCATTGTGAAAGGGGAAAGTTTTATGTTAGACCTTACCTACGGCCATTGCACTCTTGCAGGACGCTACAGTGTTTTGCGGTGAGCTCAAGTGCAGTCCCAACCTCTTCAATAAATAGAAGTTAGGAATACTTTTTGTACAAATGTGGTTGCCCATGGTGTAGCTTGCCTCTCCCAGGCACACAGCAGCAATTTGCTGTTTCCCAAAAGCTTCCAACCAAGAGTTTTACACTGAAGGTTGGATAGGACTTTTACGTTGTTCCTGCTTTACCTACCATAGTAATATGAGGAGGTTCTTAAGTTCTGAAAGTATTCTGAAAAGTTAAGGAGACATGAGAACAAGCAATAAAATGGAACCTGGAAGGAAATACAAAAGTTGGAGACCATTGGTAAACTTGACATGACTTTACATTCACATAATAATAGCTTCATGTTTCTTCCTGATGTAACAGCCATGTCTACGAGTATTATACCCTTAACTTTTGGGCAGTACCATAATAAAGACCAAACTGAACTTTATTTGAGCTAAAAGAATATTTAGAAGAGAATGGAAAATGTATTTTATTTCCTATTTTATTATTATTATTCTTTCTGGGCACCAAGCGGTCTTCATCAGTGCCTAAATTATTTTTCTATATAAAGGAGTGCATATATGCATTTGTTGTGATGCTCCTGCCCTTCTTAATAGCTTATGGTGCACACCAAGTTACGTCTTAGAGAACCTTCAATTACACAGGAGCTGTCTAACCAGTCCCTGCACTTTTTCATGCAACCAAGGATAGATCTCCAATTGAAATATAGAATTTGGCACCTATAAACTACACCCTGATGGAGCTAATAAAGCTAAAGGGGTCAAATAGTCTAAACCGATATCTCGGACTTGGTAGACGTTGTTAAATTGAAATTGGCTTCTGTTATCTTAATGGTGTGATGTCATCTGTGTGGTGTGATAAGTTCTCCTTATAATACCTCGTTAAAATAATGTAAAGCCAAACAAAAAAGTATGACTTTGGTAAGAATCCCACAGATGGTGGACAGGGCTGGAAAAAAAGTTGGACAGATCAAAATTTCTTAATTATAAAAGCTTCAGATCTCCAGCAGCCCAAAAAAACTTCCATATGTTTCAGTAAGCATTTAAACAAAAAAGCAACACATAATATCTGTGTGAGAATTTTCAGGTATACATCTACCCTTCTCTGGCTAAAGAACCACATGCTAGCTTCAGGGCATTCAATCTAAAACTATTCATTTTTTTATGTAACTGATCTGAAACAAGTCTCAGCTCAGGAGCCGGAGATCACTAGTTGTCAAAAACTTTACAGAAAAAAGGATACTTGCAGAGATCATGGGCTCTGTTTATTAAAAGATACAGAATACATTTTTATCTCCAGTTTTATTGTTCCCTGGTATTGGAAGCCTGTTTGTCACTTTCATAATACTAAATTTATCAAAGCAGGAACAGTTTTTGTTCTCTGGAGAACAGGCTTCAAGAAGTGGAGAATAGAGTCAATGTCATAACTCTGAAAACATACATTCCATCAAATGAAGTAACTTATCACTACTTTTTAAAAAGTGACCGTTGACTCATCAACATTTTTCAAAAGTAGTAAATCAAACACTGCAGCCTATGGTATTTTCCAAATTGACAGTGGGGAATAAGAAGGACTACTATTGTTTGTGAAAAGGATGATAAATGTGGTGATACATTCAAAAGTGACTTTAAACTGAGATTTTGTATAAATGACCAGAACTAATTAAACACACACAATAAAATATTATTAAAAAAAATGATATTTATTTGTTTAAAACAGTTGATAAATACGGCAATAAAAACCCAAACCACACATTACAAAAATCGTTTTATACTTTTTGACATGTAAATCAAACGTAGGCATTAAAAATATAAAATTGCAAGCAGGCAGGTTGGTTAGTAAAGAGACAGGTGATCTTTCTTCTGAAATAAAATATACTGACCTGCCTGTTTGCAATCTTTTCTGAAAAGCAATGAGCTGTGCATGTGGTATCACAGTGTGCCCCCGGCTGCCAGGAACGAATAAATTCCCACACTCATAAACAGAAGTTACGTCATTCCAATCAAGGTGGCTAAAGATCCGAGCCTGGATGAAGATCTAATTTGGATGTTGTACCTAAGGTGAAACAACAAATGAGTCCCAATCCCAATAATTTATTACACCCTATCCAAAACTACAAACCTAGCTGTTTGCGAAGCAGGGATTTGAAAGGGACATCTTTAAAATTAATTGAACAGTCATTTTTTATTCATTAAAAAAAAGCGGTGTGGGACGCCGAAAAAACAGTTTGTATCCAACATGTTACAACCTTTCTTTGCTTATTCCTACCTCTTCAACAAGGCAAACTTCTAAACTCTCACACCATGGGACAATTTTCATCCATAGAGAAATTGGGAACTGCATTGGTTCCTCATACTCTTTGCGAAAATAACACCACAATCTTTGGCTACAACTGTGATTTTGCTAGTAGAGAGTAGTAGAGTGTTGAATAAAATGGACAAATTTGTTTCTGTTGACCTACATATGTAAAATATGAAAAATACTACCCATGCTCTTGAAAAAGCAGCTTTATTAACTGCGAAATGCGTAGACTGGAAGCAAGTTCATGTGGAACCAATATATAGTATGATCTGGTGTTTTTCTTTGTGCATATTAAGTATTTACCTGGACAGTAATGTGTTCATGTCTTGTATATATGTAAAAAAACATTTTTGTAATGAATAAAAAATGATTTGTTTAATTATTTTTAAAGTTGTCCCTTTAAAATCCCTGCTTCTCAAATGGATAGACTGTAGTTTTGGATAAGCTGAATGAAGATCCTATAAGGATGTTGGCACCGATGCCAGAATAAGGTCTGGTGAGTGTACTTAAAAAATTGTAAACTTGGCAGGCCACTGAAAGTTTATTTTATTGCAGGAGAGACATCACCTGTCCCTTCGCAAATAAATAACCTGCCTGCTTGCATTTTTTAATGCTTGGTTCTGCTTTAATAAATGTTCCCCAATTATTATTATTATTAATATTATTAAACAGGATTTATACAGCGCCAACAAATTACGCAGCGTTGTACAATAAATAGTGGTTGCAAATGACAGAGACAGACAGTGACAGAGGAGGAGGGAAGACCCTGCCCCGAACAGCTTACAATAACTACACAAATTCCATTTGCCCCAAGCCCCAAAAAGTTGCATTCATTCAAAATTTGACTACAAAATGCTACAGAAAAACCCTAAACAAACAAGAACAAATCAGCACTACAAAATGTAAACATCCAAAAATACAATTTGAAGACAGATCTCATTTAAACAATTAAATGACTAATAAAAAGAAATGGAGGAATTCTTAACATTTGTAACTGACACGTTTATAAGCGGAAGTTGCTTAAAATATTGATGCACAGCAATACCAAATAATTACTGTTTAAAAACAAGCCACAACATGAAAATATAATACAAAACTGTCAAGGAAATTGGTCTCCTGCTGAAAACCGCTACAAATTACTGGAACATGCAGATTTTTGTAAAAAGTAAATGTTTAAACAAACCCAATACTATTATTTGCCATGCAAATGAAAAATGACTAGTCATGACGGCTTCTCAGGATCCCGGGGGGAAAAAAATGAAAGGATCAGCATCAGGAGCACGATATGCGATGAATAAAGACGACCATGAGCTACAAAATTCCAGCAAATTAAAGAGGTCCTGCCACCGACTTAAAAAAAAAATCAGAATAGAGAGTATTTTAAATTATATATATATTTTAAATGTTTTTGTTAATTCCCAGCAATAAGTCTTTGGTCCTACCAGCAAAATGAACTAGCCAGTTCCCTAGCAGAACCCAATCTGAGGATTTTCTATTTACAGTCTGTCCTGGCCTAGTTCCTGTAGACCTCTCTGTATAACCTTGTATGTTGCTGCCAGGGGGGTAGCTATGGGAAATAGTATACATTGTCTCTACAAAAGCCTTTCTCAACCAAACGAATTTCAGGTCTTGCAGAACCCCTGCAAAAAACAAGGGTTTGGGTGTTATTGATGAAAAACTTCTAGAGGAACCCAGTGGTGAGAATGGCCCCAAAGCCCAAGTTTGCTTGGCTATTAACATCACGTCCAAGATGGCAGAACCCACAGTATCGGGGATTTGGGGTGCCCACACAATGGAGGCTTTTACAGATAAATATCATTCACAGAATACATACAGAGTGTTCTTCCAAGCCCCTTTTATCCACTTTTCAGTAACCACCCGGCTGTTTTTGGGCAGTTACCGATGATTTGGATCACAATACAGGGGCCACCACCCGCCTACATTTTCTTCCCACCTAGCTTTAAACAAAATTCTGGGTTGAACACTGATACACATAAATTCTTAGATTGTTGTTGAAATGAATGTTCTGAAAACAGGGTCCCTTTAGGTAGTAAGACCATTTGGACATCTAGGACCCCAACAGATAAAATTATTCTACTAAAGTTAAATAAAAGGAAAAGAAACAATGAAACCGTCGCAGTGCTCAACTCAGGAATTTTTTTGAGCCGGGTGGGAAGAAATTGTAGGTGGGTGGCAGCCCCTGTATTGTGACCAAACTCTTCAGTAGCCACATAAAAACAGCCGGGTGCACACTGAAAAGTGCCGGGTGGTGCGCCCAGCTAAAAGGGGCTGGGGAGAACACTGCGTCGTATTAGCTACTAATACGTTCCACAGAGAATTGTGACTGTTCTAAAATCAGTTTTCTATATTATATATTTTATATTATATAAAATGTAATTCTATTGCTGGACTATAGCTCACATTGCTTTCATTGTGTATCACTGTAAGACATAAAAAAAATTATGTAAATCCAAGTTGTTTTAGTGTTGTGGTGTCACTTAAACTGACCTGGGAGTCACTAACTTCTCATTGCTCAAAAAAAACCCTGGCAACATCTGGAGGAACCCTGGCTGAGAAACACTGCATTAGGGGAATAGTTAAAAAACATGGCATGGTTGAGACATTCCTGTGTCATTGGGGGTATTTTTAATTTACTTCCTGTCCTGTAGTCTCTCTTATCTTCTCAATGATGACGCTCCCTAGGAGAATTAGTAATATTAAATTTCCCTTGACATAAACAGCTATTTCAACCTTTAATCAAGGCAAAAAAAATTTGTTTGTTGCCCTGGTAATGGGGACTACTGTGCCCCCGAAACACAGGGTGCATTGCTTTTGAACCACAGTAAAGAGATTTTCAAAGAACCACCATTCTTTGCTATTGAGATTTGTATGGTGTTTCTTCTGTGAGGAGCTACTGTGGGATAATATACGGAAGATGTAAGCAGGGTGGCTCAGTGGTTAGCACTCTTACCTTTGCAGCACTAGGTCCCAGGTTCAAATATCAACCAGGACACTGTCTGCATGGAGTTTGCAGGTTCTCCCCATGTCTGTGTGGGTTTCCTCCAGGTACTCCCACATTCCAAAAACCATGCAGTTAGGTTAATTGGCTTCCCTCCAAAATTGTCCTAGGACTGTATTAAAGACATATGACTATGGTAGGGACATTAGATTGTGAGCCCCTTTGAGGGACAGCTAGTGACATGACTATGGACTTTGTACAGGGCTGCGTAATATGATGGCGCTATATAAATACTGTGTAATAGTAATATTAATATAACCCGATGAGTTCTAATGACCAATACCCAAAAAAAGAAATCACAGCTTTACATGCACGTAGCATTGACCAATCCCTGACTATAGTTTGCATCTCCGGTTCCTCAAAAACAATTTAGACACCCATTTCTAAAATCTTCTATTTTACTACTGCTCTGAGACCACTCAGCAGTATGGCACACATGATCACTACTCAAGAAGAGCCAATCAGATAATTTGAATTTTATTCTTGCAAAGATCACATGACCAAATGCCTAAGCATTTGGTCACATGACCACACTGCTGAGTGATCCACAGGCAGTGATTTCTGCACAATTATTGCAGTGAGTCGTATCTGGTATCAGATATGCTTTAACCCACCAACATTAATTTTCTGGAGATTAAATTTTGGCTTGCACTATGTTTAGAGATGCAGAATGATCACACTGTTCTCACATATTGCTACAACATTTACCAAGATTTCTTTTTTTTTCATTTAATACATCCTGGCTGCTTCTTTAATTGTAATTGTTTATTACATTTTTCAAGAGCTGGCCTCTTAATCAGTAGGAATAAGAGTTCTCGGAGGAACTCATTTCAGTCATTACAGTTTATAGAAACACTTTCTTTTGCAATGAAATATCTGATTCATGGAGTGAAAAACATATTAGTAATTTGCATTTTCCATTTAATATATCTGCAATAAACAACACCTCAGCTGAGTATACAATTTTATCCATTTAAAAAATGAATATTAGGTTTATTGTTTCTCCGAGCACACGGGGCGTCTCGTCACGTCACAAATAGCCATCGGGCTGTCAGAATCTGTCATGAAGCAAATACCTGTTATTGAATATTTCCAAGAGGGGTTCAGCTTATAGAGGAACCAGGAGATCACCCTGAAGTGTTGCTTTGAGTCTGGGCTTAAAAGGAGAGTATTGCTTTTTGGCGGAGGTGGGGGAAATAGAGCACACTTTATTTTACAGGCATGGCTTGGTTTAATACATTTCCCATAGCAGCAGGGTCAAGGAATGAGATTTAAATCATGTGGTTTATCCAAAACATATCTAAGCATTAAAACAAAAATGTAATATTTTACAGTTTACCAGCGGCTGCGTGAGTTTTTGGGCATATTTTGTTTGCACCTTGTGATCCTGCCAGATTTCAGTCGCTGATGGCTATGCTCAGTCCTCCAATGTATCTGTGGAGGAATCCATGGTTATCACCCAGGTTGGTCTTTAAATGTGCCTGTCTTTATTCATTTCATTCATATAGAGGATGGAGAGATTGGTAGCTTTCAAAAGCAACGTTATTTTATGCTTCCAGTTCAAGTAGATCTATCACAGAAAGAATATTGAAGCTCCTATTGCTAATCACATTCTAAAGAATGGATATAAAGCTGATCTTGTGGTTTTAGTATTTGCAGGCACACACCTGAAACAAGCATGCAGATGACTGTGACACATGTGTGCCAATTTCTTGATTTGGAAGGTATTAAAGGTGCTGGATCAGAACACTAACCAGGCAAGATTTTTTACAAGCAGGCCAGCAATGGCAGCTTACACCACATCTCCTAGATAGGTTCATTTTAAGATCACAAGAAGTAATAGGGACCCATTCTGACATTCTGGCGTCTGATATGAAAATGAATGCAACCATTCTTTAAACACTGGCAGTATTTTACCCCCAACCCCTGTCATTGGAATGCTGCGTACATTTATCACAATGGGGTTGATTTACTAAAGGAATATAGGCTGGCTACTTAGAAAAGTAGTGAAGACAAGAGAAGAGAAGGAAAAGAAGAAGATGGAGAAGAGGGAGAAGTTATAAAGAGAGTGGAAGAAAGAGAAGAGGAGAGGCATCAGTTGAGAGAAGGAAAAAGAGGAAGGAAGGGAAAGGAGAGGAAAGGACAGGTGAGGAAAGGAGAGGAGAGGAAAAGAAAGAAAAAGAAAGGAAAGAATGCAAAGATAAAAGGAAATAATACAAATATAGAGTATAAAGGTAGTGAAAAATGTATGGAAAGAGGAAATGAAAGGGAAAATGGAAAGAGAAGAGGAGAGGAGAATAGGAGAGGGGAGAGAAGAGGTGAGGAGAAAGTTGGGAGAAGGATGGGTGAGACAATAGAGCTGATTTACTAAAGTAATTTAGGCTGTTCACATAACTAAATGAATTATCCCCTTTGCAATGGTTATATCATTAGGCCAAGCGAATGAGATGAAGCTCTGCTGACTTCAACCATCCAATCCTGTGCAAACAAAAATCATGTTCTTAAGATTTCTTTGCACATGGTTGGGTATTCTTTGCAAAGTTATATTCACGGGATTCACTTAGCTATGTGTGCTATCCTTTGCAAGGTGATAATTAACTATGCTAAGTGAACAGCCTGTTTTTCTTCAGTAAATCAACCCCAATATCTTATAATATAATGATCCTTAAGGTGTAAGAGGTAGGTTTAAGGAAACCTTTTCCTAAGAGACACATGGAGTCTGCCATTTCTAACCTCTCTACGTTATCGGGCTGTCACTAATCCAGACAGTGGCTTCTGGAGTTTTGTTTCTACAGACCTGCGTGCTTGTTCCACATCTGTAAAATATTAGAAATTACTTAAGGAAATGGGACAGCATATTAGCCTCGCAACATGCGTCTACAGAAAGAGGTCAGCAGATCCAGCAAACAAACACATAAATAGATTAAAGTAGATGTACATGGACAACATTTCATTGCAGGAACTCAACTGACAGACAGACCCAGGGTGTTGTCACCCTATAACAGGAAGTGTAAGATCCAGGATCACCATGATTTACAAATAACTGCAGATTTAAAAGACTGAATACAACCTTCAGAATGACATTAACATGGCAGTGATTGGGTTTAGATTTACTATAATTGGTGTCTGGTTTTCTCTTTGTCTCGAGTTCAGCTTTAAACACATATACAGTAAATCATCCCATTGAAATGTCACTCAGCAGAAATGATTGCTTATGTGTTGCAGGGAGAACCATCAGCGCTTATATGTCAGAACTCATCCACGTTATTCAAAGTGGTGCATATGGCTAAAAATGGCAACTCGGAGAGCAGCTTGTAAGCTTGGCTGCTCTTAGATTTGTGGCTGCGAATACCGCGTGCATTTAAAGCGTCTCATCTAAGCTCCTTGTTGCAATATGTTAATTACTGTGCATACATTGAATTAGGAAGTCTTCTGGATGTGAACCACTCAGTGTTTAATCTCTGGGGGCTTGTTACTCACAGAATTATTTACTTCCCTCTGCGTTTTTTGTTTTCTCTTCTTTAACAATGGATTTTACATACGCTTGAGTCATTTTGAAAACCAACGGAAAGCAGATCAACGGAGACTTGGGAAAATTGATGGGTCCGTGTGGCCCTCCCAACAGCATCTTAACCCCTTCATGTGTAGAGAATATTAATGCCTGGATACCAAGACCTAATTTAGTGTGGTCAGCATGTGTTTGTTAGCTAGAAATATATAATCGGCTTATCTGATTATTCTGCTTATATTTTGTCTTCTCAAGGTATACCATTTCCCTTTCATCAATTAATATTTTTTAAATAGAAACTTTTAAGGCATACCTTATAACATCAACACTGGATCTTTTCTATGCAATGAAGGTGGGAAAGGCCGGACCAAGTTCTGTGCATAGTCTCCTGAAAGTCGATCACATCATCCCACCTCAATACTGCCCAAAAAGTCCAGGACCTTGAGGCAAGAGATGGGTTGGCTTTTGGGAGGAAATGTGCAAATACCAAATGTTTCATGTGTAGGTGGTTCCTATTGGTATGAGCCTATTTCCAGTCTATAGAATGTGATTGGATGGAATTTCTTGATACCCACAAGAAATTGTCCAATCTGAGACAAGAAAGCGGGAAACCTTTGGGTTCAAAAGTTTGGGGACAGTTCTGTTCTGGAAACCACAAATAATTTATAGGATCATTTGTGATTCAATAAAAACTATAAAAAAAGAAAATGCCATGAAAAAATAGAAATTTCCATACCAAAAATCCTATTTAAATTTTAAGAATCTGAACCAGACCCTGCAAAAATTGAGTATTGAAGAGCAACAAATAGTGAAGAATGGTTTGGGAAGTTTTTTGTAGCCCTCTCTGACAAGATGTAGGGCTAAAAATTAAAAAAAAAATTCTACCAGGGATTCTAAGATAAAAGAGAGGAAGCCATGGGCACTGCCAGTCAAGCGAAGCCAACAAACAGTCCTGGACAACTTTTATATCTGAGTTTCATTGCTACTGCATGGTGCTCCATGGCCATTCCTATGTTCCTAGTAGTGGACCTCTTCTAAGAAAGTGCTAATTATTAATAACTAACAGATTATATTAAAATAGCACATTTATGTTTTGCTGTTACTTAATAGATAAATATAAAGTGGATTAGAACCATAATGCTGGACTGACATACGATCCTTTGATGACACGGAAGAAACAAATGGTTGGAAGTGTCTGGACATAGTTCCTGTTCTATCAGAGAAACACTTATTTAAGTACATTTCATATTCTGTACAAAGTATATCTTATTCCTATCAGAACTGCAAGTCCCACACTATCAGCAGCAAATGATGCATAACTTTAGTCTCTCTCATGTATCTAATAAGATAAGGTTTTAGGAAATAAGTTTTTATGGCAACCAAGCAGCTAGGTTGGTTTGTTCTTTTCACCTTGGCCTTTTGGAAGCTTTACCTTTGTTCTTCATCTTTGCGTTAAAAGATACCCATCCTTTCCAACTGTGAATGCTGAAAGTCATGGTTTAGCCATTTCCTGGTATAGAGTTGCAGTGTTCTGTCCCTGTTTTTCAAATTGTGCTAAGTTGTCACCCTGTAACATGAGGGAAGCATGGTCTGCTGCAACCTTTCTTAACAAAATCTTAAAACAAATAGGCTGTAAGGAACCCTTACTAAAATCAATTTTAGGGGGGTCATTGGGAAAAAAAGCTTTTTAAGTTGGTGGCCATTGGAAGGCATATCCACTTACATTGGTGACATAACATTCCTTTTTTTTTGGACAACAAAAAACAACATTAGAATCATGAAGCTGGCTCTACTAAGTGATATTGGCTCTAGAACTTTGCAAACATCAAATGGGAGGTCAATCAGACACAAAATGAGGAACCTTGAGCAAACTCTGAAGGAACCAATGAATTCCATGGAATCATAGTTGAAAATTTCTGGTCCACTCATATCAATAACTGGAAACCCACTATGATAAATGTCATGAGGTCATGGCTAGAATGCATGTGGACAGAAAGTGGCTACAAAGGGAGATTCAGCACAAAAAAATATAAAAATTGTGAACACTGTGTTTTTGCAATTGTTTTATTTTTGTAAGCTGAATGTCATTTAGTTAGGATGTATGTTTTGAATGTTGTGGCCCTTTACCCTAATATTGTTATTATTATTATTATTTTTAATACAAGATTTACCCTATCAACACACACACATTTCCTTTCATAAAAACAAGTTCAGGGAAAAATCATTGTTCTACTGATGTCACCAAGTCCTCCAGCAACCTAACATTAGCTTTCATTATTCAATAATATATTTTCTCATAATATATTAACTTTGTGAATACCCAGATGCTATAACAAAGTCCAGGATACCCAACAAGCAACCTCTGGAGTTTCTCTACCAATCTTTTCATGTCAAAGCTACTGACAAAGATCACCGACCTGAAGATGACCCTGTGACTATATCTACCTCATTTTGGTGAAATATCAAATATCAAAAAATCAATAGACTGTGCAAGCTATGGGAATATCATATACCTGTCTAATGCAATATTTAGACATTTCTCCTGCTGCAAACAGCAATAAGAACTCTTTCGGTTTTAAAAATGAACTTTAGCCTTAGACTGCATCTTGCACAGTTGTATGGGTTTTCTACTATACAGATCTTTTTTATTTTGATTTTACTGTGGGCTTCTTATTATTAATATTAAACAGGATTTAAATAGCGCCAACATTTTATGCAGATCTGTACATTAAAAAGGGATTGCAAATGACAGACAGATACAGACAGTGACACAGGAGGAGGAGAAGACCTTACAATCTAGGATGCCTGGACAAGGACATTCATGACAGTCACGATGCATTTTTAGGACAGCTATGGAAATAACATTACAGTTAAGCTAGTAGAGCTTGAGACATCTGAAGAACACTACCATATATTCCATATTTGACCTTCCACATACCTATATTCCATAGGGCCTGTGTCTACTGTCTTTGGGCTTGGTCATTGGAATGGGTTTTCAGTAATCCTTGACAGGTGCAGTTGCCCTGCAGTTGACCTCCTCACCTGAACTTCACCAGCTAGTATATTTGCACCCCAATGGTATAAAGATGCAAAACAAACCTAGTAATCAAATGCAATGACAAGGTATGTGCACATTCTTTTGTTAGATGAAAATATACCATTGAATCAATTCACCAATCCAGGAAAAATCATTCTATGCTTTGCTAGAATAAATTCCTAAATTTGTCTTTGTACTAGCTTCTTTTATTTTCTGTAACGTAGAACACAAAGGGAGTAGTACCATTAGGAGCTAGTCAGTACTTTATTATGTGATACAATATACAAATGAATACAAAACATAAAAGCAGAAGGGTATATTGCTACATAGATCAGCTAATGTACCTGCAAAGTACTTTGTGAACATACATAGGCTCACTGACTTATCAGGTGGTGTCCTAAAAGTGGACATTCGCCAAGACTGTCTGCCTGCCTCTGGATCGTGGCAGGACAAATAAAAGATTATTTTCCATTATTCAGAAATAAATGCTATATATTCAATCCAACATTTTGCTTTTGAATAAAAAAAAAAAGCATGCATACAATACAGACCCACAGAAAATAACTAAAGTCTGTGCCTGCCAACTCACTGCTTCTATACACTCCAGACAACAGCAAGCCATCGCACACAATTCCTCCAATTCAACAATGAACGTTTTTCACAAACATAAAATGTGTTGATTAATGTGTCCACAGCTGCTGTGAACTAATCGGCAGCGCTCAGAGCAGATTCTGTTCAGCTGACAAAATAAAAGCCCTAACAAGAGCATGCAATCCATCCAGTATTATGTATTTCTCCTGGTAATGTGGATCCTAACTGGAGCTTCTTTGTAAAAGTCAATCTGCTAGTAGGCCATACATTGCACATCTGGCAGTATATAGCTCTGCTGTATCAAAATTCTTCTGCTTTAAGCCCTGGAAACCCAAAAGTCATGGTGCCTATAAAAGAATTCTAGGTTTGCTACAGTTTGAAGGTCAGACATACCATTTACATCAGTCACCTACTGATTGGTGCTTGTTTAGCAAATAGGGATCAACTACCTGGGCTTCAAGTAAAGGTTCTTCTGGCATATTCTTACCATGAGAGGTGCTTTTTAGCAAATGGGGATGATCTACCAAGTCATGATGCAAAGGCACTTTTTGGATTTGCATACCATGGGTTACAGGTTTCTTGTTGACCCCGACACATAATTCTGATACAGCAAAAACATGCATGGGCACCTCGTAGCCATGGTCTACTGACAGAATTCCCTTAAAGCAGGTCTGTACCCTACACTTCCTAACTCAAACACTGTATATACTTGCAATGGGAGGTGATTTTTAGCAAATGGGGATCACCTACCTAAGCTTGGAGCAAAGGCTCTTCTGGCAATTTTATACAATGGATTACGGAGCTCCATTTGACCCTGACACTTCTGATACAGCAAAAACATGCATTGGCACCTTGTAGTTCATGGTTTATATGCAGATTTTCTTTTATAGCAGGTCTGTACCCTACCCGTTTTTACTCAAACATATGCTTACCATGGGAGGTGCTTTTTAGCAAATGGGAATGGTCTACCTAAGTTTGAAGCAAAGGCTCCTCTGGCATTTGTATACAATGGGTTACGGTATTCCCATTGACCCCGGCATATAATTCAGATACAGCAGAAGCATGTATGGGCACCTTGTAGCTGTAGCCTTGTAGGTATCTACACCTACATTTCCTAACCCAAACACTCCCTTTCTTCTGTATGTGTGTACCCCCCATTGCATGTCCCAAAACAAATTTCATTTGGGCGCACACTAGCTGGGAGAAACAAATTACACATTTATTAACTGTTCAGTTTTCACTGAACAGTTAATAAATATTGCTCCCTCAAGTTTCTTCAGCATACTATTTTACATACTTACCCGCATTCCAGCAACATTAAAAGCGGTGGGCAGAGTGGTAGACCGCATGGAAGGGGGTCATCTGCAATCTTTGATTCACAGCTTATGTAAAAGTGTGCACCCTTTTACCCTGGGTGTTCAAGACACTTGTCCCAATATTGGTTGGGGCAGCTATATCGGTGCCAGAACAAAAATCGGTGCCACTGGAACAAAAGTGGCTTAATTTGAACCCATTCCTTGTCCATTAACAGGGTCACTTTCTTCCCTCTACAGTGTTCAACCGAGATATTTTTCTTAAGCTGGGTAGGAAGAAGCTGTAGGTGGGTGGCAGCCCCTGTATTGTGACCCAACTTTTCAGTATCCACCCAAAAACAGTGGTTACTTAAAAGTGTCGGACGGTGCACCTAGCTAAAAGGATCTGGGGAGAACACTGCCTTCATAAGATATTTTCTTTGCTCGTGGCAGTTGAAAGAAGTGCAAAAAAGCAAAGGAAAAGTGAGCATGCTATGCTGGGGGAGGGGGATAATGCAGACCGGTTGCTTTGCTTGGCATGGGCAAAGCACAGCTTAGCTTTAAATCCTCTTAAAAAATCCATTGCCATGTTATAGTTTGTCCCGTCCCATTTGCTGGGTGGCTCTGGTTGCAAATGTAAAGACATATGGAAGAAAAATGGAAGTTACTATTTTTCCTATTATTTCATTTATCAAAATTGTAAGGAATGCTTCATTCAGGCAGTTTTTCGGAAATATTTTGATATTGAATTCCATCATTTCCCCCAATTAGAGGGCAGTCATTCTCTCCTATTGCAATATTCTGGATGGCTTCCTGCCATATCAATGTCCTGAGAGTATTCTAATATTCTCCAGGTAACATTTATTCACTGCTCATTGCTTACACAGGTGAATTTAGGGCCGCCAATGCAGCACAATTAAGAGTCTTTCATGGTTGCATGTGCAGATGTGCCAACATCAAACATTCACTGGTCAGCAATTTTATCTCGCTGCACATACTACAAGATGACAGCTTATTAACATCTCTGGAGGCGTCACTTCAAGAGTCGAGCCATAAATTTACTGTGAAGTGACAGTGGGCCCAGTGGTGTATTCCTTAATGGGGCTGATCCATATTAATATATACAAATCCAAATTGTACAAAAACTGGTTCAGTGTCTGTCAGGAAGTTTCCCTTATTACAACACAGCCTTAAAGCAAATGTTCACCTTGGGGAGACAAATAAGTACAATTTTACTTTAAAGAAGAACTCATGGGCAACATGGACAGCCAACAAAATCTAGGACCAAATGAAAAATGGTCAAGCAGGGTCTAAATGGTGAAAATAGAAAAAAAGTTTTAGAAGTTCCATTAATAGCACCCAAAGGTGCCTTACATAATGGTGAAAGTCCACTCATTAAACAAAGGTGGAGCATGTGTGCCATTGTCAATGACTATTTGACCCTGGCACATATACTCCACCCATGGTTTTTGGGAACATGGCAGACTTGTGTTGTTTATTTAGTCATCTTTAAGTGCCATTTATATAACTTCCAAAAATGGTACCCAAGGAAAAAGACAGGTAGCTGGGCCGAGCTGTCACGTTGAGAAAGCCATGGTGTACAGACAGTACAGTACAAGGTGTCGGAAAGGAAAATCAGGGTTCCGAAGGCAATTGTCTAAGTATGAGATACCCCTGGCTAGGCCTCTCCCATATCCCAAATAGCAATGTTCTGCATGATAAGGGGTCTGCCAGTGCCCCTTCCAAGTTGCAATTTGGGATTTATATATTGAGCAACTTGGATTTAAAGGCTCTCTGGCACACTTACAGATCATTACATTTATGCTTAGCTTAGTTTAATAGCTTTTTTTTGTGCTTCTAAATCATAAATTTTCCTTTTTTATATGCACAACTACCTATTTATGTAAAGGCCTCAGTTAAAAATGCTCCCATCTGGGGAAAAACACCGCCTGAAAACAGTTGTATTTCACAATTACAGAGCACGGGAATATGTGCGGAGACAAATGATCATCTTTCTAGCAGTATCACAGATGACAATCTGGAGCAATATCATCTGATGGACTCAGGGTGTTGCCTGTGGATTCTGCAAAAATCACACCAGTGTATAACTGAATTAAGACCTGGAAAATGTGTTTACCCAGCATCATTCATGATCACCCATAAGTCATGGAATTTTGCATGCCCATCTCAGGAGTGATGTGAAATTTCACTGAAGGCTTAGCTCAGCCAGAATTTCACTTGTAAGCAGATACAGGTGGGTTAAGTAGATTTAAAATAATGACTTGAGGTCTGCAGTTTTATTCAGAGAGGAGCAATTAAACCCTACAGAGATGTACTTGTGTGTCAGAGTCTGCTGACCAATTTTATTTCATTGAGTGTATATCCAGGGATTTTCCAAATTTACCCCCATACCTTCCTCTCCCCCTCTATATTATTTCCCTGAATTATCCCTTTACCAACTTTCATTACTCCTTGTGATATCAACAACTTCCCAGTGTCCCCCCCCCCCTCCCAGGTCCTTTTAGCTGGTCGCACCACCTGGCACATTTTTAGTGATCACCCGGCTGTTTTTGGGAAGTTGGGTCACAGTACAGGGGCACCGGACTTTTGGGGAATATTACAAAGTTGATGGAGAAATGGGACATACAAAAGGGGGTAGGTTGGAACAAAGTATCGGGGGTTAAAACAGTGGTCGGCAACCTTTTCGGACCTACGGACCACTAAACTTACAGGCTCCGGATTGCACATGCGGGGGAAGCCATGTGTCACTCAAAGAGAAGAAACTTCCCCCATAGTAATGTCATGATGCCAGAACACGCCCATTCAGGTCTGAGTCTCCCATTACAGGTCTGACCCTATGATGGGAGAGTGGGCGGGTTGTGTCCAGAGAGACAACCCGTCCACCACCCTGAGCTTGCGATCCGTATGGAAGCCATGGTCAACGACTCTGGCCGATGCGCCCCCCCACCAGCTGGGGGGTGCACCGGCCAGAGATGCAGACCAACAAAATTTGGCAACCACTGGTTGGGTTACAAAACTTACTGGATTCCTATGGCAACAACAACTGGGAACACTAAATTTGTCACACGTTGCTCTGCCCACTTTTGACCACCCGCCTTCAGCTTCTCCACACCCAGCTGAAAAATTCTGGGGATAACACTCGTTCCCTATATACGGTGTGCAGAAAGGCTCTTGGAACTCAAGGCAGTGGCACAGTTTTATTGTAGTCCACAAGCAGAGATGATGTTTGGAATACCAGTGCAACAAATTACAACAGTGTTGTCGGTTCAAATAGGCAGACAGGACCTTGATGGATTTCTTGCAGGTCAACAGGTCCATTTTTTGTACTTCAAATGCCTTTAAAGGAATAAAGCATGTGGCTATGTGCATGCATTACAAAGACTTACATAATTTTGTTTTTTCCCTGATGTACACTTTAAAGGACAACTGTACCTTCAATAAAGATTGCAATAATTGCAGCTTGCTACTGCCGACTCTGAGCTTTCATCCTTTCCTGGAAAAAATCCTTTTCACCGCAGGCTGCACCTACACAGTGAGCCATCAAGGACTTGTGACATCTTCCAATCATCTTCAGTCTCCTAAGATGGCCCAAGTATAATTGAGATCACGGTGCGGGCACAGCTAGTCCTGGAAAGGATTTCACCCTGGATGATAAAAAACGAAAGCTATCCCACTGACTTAAATTCATCAATGCTATTTTATTTAAAACAGCATTTCAGTGGAACTCTGTCCATCCTGGTCAAGCCTGTGCAACACCAAAATGTTGGTAACACCAAAAAGGTTGCTATAGAACAGAAATGACTGCAAGAAGCACCCTGCAAAATCCTGCAAGAGGACTCTCTATATGTTTACATAGGAAACTGCACCCAGCCAGGGTCTCTGGTTGATGGATTATTGATGGGCATTATCTCTTTCTGTCTTATATCCACACCGGGCTATTTATAAAGCAGTGAATCTGACATTCACTGACAACTATATCTAATTTTCAAAAAAGGGAATTGTCCTCAATAAGTAGCCACCAACCTATATTTGATTTACCAACTCCCAAGAATTTACAACAAACCAAAAATGACATTCAAAACACCCATATACTGGGGTAAAACAAAGAAGGGAATTTTAATGGTATCAGTCATGAAATAATCAAGCAATTTTTATTGATACAAAACGATAAAACATGTTGTTTTTACATAATTGGTTTTAGCAACCTAGTCATTAAAAATACATACAATACACTTGTTTATTTTTAAAAGATCCAAAACAAGGCAACACTTCAATAAATTACAGTTGGATATTTGTTGAACCCACCACGTTTTGTGGAAAAAACGCTTCTTCAGGGGTAATGAAAATCACCGACATTCACTGACACATGGTGGAGAATGGTCACATCCATGTGTTTCAATGGTAGTAACTGATTCTCCATCGGGGAATATCAGGTTCACTGCTTTATAAACATTGAGAGGACACTTTATTAGGTATTTTTGCTGGTTAATGTAGTATTTGTAGCAGTGAATCATGTGATTTCAAATATGGCAAATGTACTTCTGTTGTTTAGCCAAACATTGGATTGTGGAATATGTATGATCCTGATTATGTCAATGAAATGGGTTATGGTGCCAAACAGCAACTATGACTTCCTGAATTTCTAGCATTATAGTCTGTGGGGTTTACAGAATATGCTACCAAAAACATTCAATCAGTGGCAACTTGAAGAGAACAGCCAGGCTTCCTTATTGTTAGGTAATCCGCAAAATCTCATATAAAGGCTTTTCATAGAGAAGGCCATCTATGGACACCCAACACATCAAACACTCAACCGGTATACTGGCCATCCAGAAATGAATACTGAAAGAATGATTGGTTAAACCAATGAGCACTTATAATAAAAGCTATATTTGCATTATTTTAACTGTGAAAAATAATAAATGCTATCATATAGAGGCTGGGTGAAGGTTTAATACAAAAAAAACTTTGTAATAGTTACATTTTACATTTTTATATATGAACCCAAAAAGAGGGAGAACTGATAAGGAAAGAGGGTCCTGATTCTAAAGTAGTAACATTTCCTTTACAGTGCTCAACCCAGAAGTTATTTTAAGCTGGGTGGGAAGAAAGTATAGGTGGGTGGCAGCCCCTGTATTGTGACCAAACTCTTTAGTAACCACCCAAAAACAGCCGGGTGGGTGCTGAAAAGTGTCGGGTGGTGCACCCAGCTAAAAAGGGCCTGGGGAGAACCCTGCTTTATATCAGGGACAGTTGAAAGATATGGACCAGGCTGGTCTCCATTCATGTCAGAATAAGTCAGAAGTAGCCATAGGGTCACCAACACCAAATGACTGAAGACAGGAAAACGAGACCATCTAACAAATCCTAATTTGTGGTTGGACATCGCAATGGTATAGTCAAATTGCTGACTGTTGTCAGTTAATATTGTTCTCAGTAAGAAGAAGGTATTCTGTAGCCCCGTCCTTTGTTGACAACACTGCTTTTTGACAGATACAGTAGAGTAAGTGAATGTTGTTATTCTAGAACAAGAAATGAATGCCTGGCAGGATCACCAGATGACAATAATAGGGGAATACAAACACAGCCACCACACCTAAGTAGCCCATCTGCACCATATTACATTTTTATCCTTGGGTTTGGATACATAATGAAAGTCCTATCAATGTGCAATGTTTTAAGGAGTGCATTTATGTTGCTGGTATTAATAAATTTATATTGCAATATAGTGATCCTGCTTTGCTCCTCCATATGGCCATAGAGTTTCACTGAAAACATTATCCTCTCTTGGTGGCTCATTGTACCCAGTGGCGTGCGCTATCCAAGAAACTCAAGAAGGAATAAGCACAACCCTGTGTATTCAATTTTACCCTAAACTAAAGCACAGCAAGCAAAGAGAAGTGTGGAAAACCACATCAAAAAGCTATTTCAAGAAAAAGGCAAATAATTTCAAATGAACAGTCTCTGAAAATACAATGCTTTTCATTTAATAAATATCCACAGGCACATACAGCCCGCAAACCCGAGTCAATGTGAATCCACAGGGGATCAAGGAGATCATCCTGACCTGGATTCAACATATGGCTGCATTTAGGATCTGGCGGATTTTGGCATGTATAAATCCTTTACACTTTTGCAACCTCCTGTAGAGTCTGTCTGCATTTAGATGTTTCTGCGCTTTTATTGCTAAATCACTCTCCTTTTTCATAGCTGAATGTACACTTCACTGCTTCCTTCCCCCCTCCAAATCCCACTTCTGACTGTTAACCCCAGGAGCGTCACTTGGCTTCCTGTTGTCACATAGGCACCTAAAGGGTTAAACATCTGGATGCCTTTACTATGCCAATACAGAACATGCATGCAAAAATTGATATATATATATATATATATATATATATATATATATATATATATATATATATATATATATATATATATATATATATATATATACATATAATACAATAAATAAATAAAGATAGAGAGGGCGGGGGAACAGAGAGAGAATAAATAAATGGACAAGAAATGGACAGATACACCAAAAGATATTCTTATCTGTTTGTCTGTCTGTCTCTTGTTCCTTCTTTTACTCTCTCTCTTTTTCTTTCCCCCTCCCTTGGTTGACGGATAGAAGGGCAGGTACAGGGATACAAAAAATTACAGACAGATAGCTAGACAGATTATTAAACACATCAATAATTATTAATATCAGATGTAAAATCAGCAAAAGAAAATATCCACATTCGCAGAATTCTATTTTTAATCATTTATTTTTAAATTAGATCCAATAGCCATCCATACTCCTAATTCCACATTCTAAACAAGACAGCCGTATGCATATTTATCAATAATTATGTCTCAATCAGCTAAAAACAACGAGGGCAGCCACGTCCCAATGGCAGGCAGGACTGCAACTACACCAACATCGCTGGTGGCGAAAAAGCAGCAGATCAAAGTAACTGTAGGGATAGATAAACACGTTCATGTCTACGGCTATGAGAAGTGAAAGGATGGACGCTGCAAAAGGCGAGCCAGAGATGGCAAACTATCCAGCGGTAATTTGTAAAGCCAAGTGCAACGTTTAAAATTCAAAATGTTGGGTGGTAAGCAGAAATGACCGGTGCCGAGGCATACAGAGCTGAGGGTGCCTGGCTATGGCACCATATGGAGAATACCATTCATTAAGACAAGACAGCACTAAGGATGAGCACATAATCTCTCTTTACTAATGACTTACAATGTAGGGTAAAGACGGCATTTGCAGCAAAAGATCGTTAAAGGGTTATTAAATCTGAGCCCAAATTGCATTATTATGCACTATTACCTTATATTAAAAGCAATATATATTTATATATATAGAGAGAGAGAGAAAATACGGGAGAAAGAGCAAGAGGAGAGAGTGGATTCTATCTGTGCTACAAATGAGTAAATTGAATACAATGTTTATGCATCATTGTGTTAAATAAATGTGATGTACCAGGTGTACATGTCAAGATATACCATACAAAAATATTCAATCATTGTCATTTTTACATGGCAATAAAGAGAAAATAACACACATGACCTGAAAAAACTCCACTACCCAACCGTACGCCAAATTTTGGCTACCGTGACCAATCAGAGCACCGCCGATTTGAAAGGGTTTGGGGACAGATAAACCCATTGGGTTGTCAAAGCTGTTTACTGAAAGCTATAGGAGGTGGGTGATTTGGGTTTTAGGTAAAAATGGTCATTATTCTTTTAATAGGTGCGCTACAACCCTAACGTTGCACAAAGTCGATAGGAAAAGTCGCAGCGGTGCCCAACCCTCTGAGGTTCTTTAGTGGCCGGAGGGAATGAGTAGTCTCCAGCGACATCTGGCCATCATGAGTCACAAATGGGTTAAGTAAACATGAAGAATCTGGTGACACATATCTTCACTGTATCACAGACTATACAAGGAACACTGAAATGCAAGCAGCGCCTGGCAGCACATGCACAGGGTGCATTCAATGCAATTCCATTTTTTTAAGGCTGTTTTTTTAAACCCCGGAGAGCCCAGGGAGGTTCTTCTGCTACCTGGTCTAATAAATGGAGATATAATCTCGGTAAATCCTGCAAAGCTAATGATCATCATAGCTTTATGTCGTCTCATTAAAGTCTGGAGAAGCCCAGCTCAGGCTAAGAAGGCTTTGACACTCTTAGCCAACAACACCACCTTCTAGAGGTAGCACCATACTGACCAGAAGGGCGCTGCATGACACAAGTGCAACAAAAGTGTCCACCATTCAGCTTATATACAATAAAAACCAGGAATGCAGAATATGCAATGCTGTCCTATGCAGCCAGGAAACTTCTAACATTGGGTAAACGACTAGCTATGGCACAAAATCTGCATATTTAGAATTCAAGTTATTATAAAAGATAAAGTCCAATAAAAGATAGTCTAGCCTTTAAACTTCAAATGAGATCAAGAGGGGGTGAAGTAACAGGACTTGAAGAATGGGGAGGGGGGGTGAATGCTAACACAGATTATTCACAAGGTGTGGACCTGTCATCTCAGCTGGCCATTTAACCCTTTCAGCAGCTGGGCAAAATCTTAAAACTGACACATGATAGGCGCTTGATTTTGGTAAACCATTGCAGCCAATCCTATTTTAGCAATAAAAATGGACTAATGAGTGTTTACTAAGGGCGGTAGCGTCGCGTTGACGACACTCAACCGATCCACCTGCGGCGTTTTGCACATCCTTGGTGCCCCTTTGCAGCTATGAGAATGCTCATTAACCCTTGGGTGTACAAAAAATAAAAAAAGATCCATCCTGAATACCCAAAGCTAGCTCAGGGTACTACAACCCCCATCATTCCCTCCATAAGCTCATCACCAGTTCCCATTCTAGTATCAGTTACACAACTTGCACTCTTCTCCCATCCACACAGCTCCCCCTACCTCCATGCACAGTCCATGATAAACAAACCTGAAGCATCCACAGAGGGGGAAATAAAAAACAAAAAGTAGCAGAAGGGTGACTGAGAGGAGCAGCAGATCCTATAGAGAGTGCAAAGAGCCCCCAAATTCCAATGGCTGTGCATAACAGAGGCTGCAAGGGTTCTTCTCAATGCAATAACATTTATATATATAAAAAAACAAAAAGGAATAAAAAGATGCAAAAAAACAAGACAGAGAGACAGACAAAACAGCAAGACATTCCAGGCTGGGCACAGAGACTTCCTACCTAAGCATGGCTGTCTCTCCTTGCCTGACGACCAGGTTGTCCACTGCGGGCCAGGAGTAGTCCATGCCCTGTCCGGCGGGCAGGCAGGAGGGCAGCAGACAGCACACACTGAGGATGACAGCGGCCAGCCACTGGTTTGAGCAGCAAGCAGCACCCTGCACCAACATCATCATGTCCATCACTGCTGGGGCTGCCCCTGTCAGCCTGGGATCCCTGGCAGAGCAGGAGGAGGAAGGAAAGGGAGGAGGAGGAGGAGTGCAGGACGGAGCTGCTGCTGGAGAATGAAGCAAGGCAAGGCAGCTGCGGCAGCACACACGGCCCCCAGGCTCTCAGCCGGTTGCCATGCGGCCGTTTCCTTAGCAACCACAACCAGGGAGTGATGCTGCTGCTGCTGCTGGTGATGGAGCAGAGAGATAGTGCAACACCCAGCGAGTGGAGGCACCCTGACTCCTCACTCACCCTCCTCTCTGCCTGACACACTCAGGGCTGCCAACGGGCTCACCAGACCCAGGAGGGGGGCAGTAAGGGGTTAATTGCAGAAGGAAGAGTGAGAGAACTTTTAATTAGTCAGAGGCAGTGAATTATTCAAGGAAGGAAAGAAAGCTCCGACTTATTTCTCTGTCTGCCTCTTCACGGTGTCTGGGCTTATTCTCTCTACTAGTATTAAGTTTATTTTTCTGGTGTTATGTGTTTATCAATCTTCTATCTTTATATATCCTCAGTCATTTCTGCCCCCATTTCTCTCTTTTACCCCTCTCTATGGTCCTCCCCCCTCCCTCCCCAATTCTCTCCTGTTTACTATCTACCAAACATCTCTCCCTCTGTCAGTCCTCTCTCTGGTTCTCTGACTTATATTACTTTCCTTTTCTTAAATCTCCTCTCCTCCTTCTTCTCTCATCTGCTCAGTGCCATTCAATTCTCCCTCCCTTTGCTTCTTTTTCAGTCCTCTATTCCCCCGTTTGTCTCTTCCTTCTATTCCCCTTTTCTAAATCTTTCTCTCTCACTCTCTCCCCTTCTCTTCCTCTATTCTCCCAGTTTGTCTCTTCTTCCCTCTCTTACTTCCCCTTTTTTAAATCTTTCTCTCTCCCCCCTCCCTCTCTCTCTCCCCCCTTCTCTCCTTTCCCTCTCTCCTACTATATTCTTCCTGTTTGTCTCTTCAAATCTCTGTCTTCTACTACCCCTTTCCTAAATC
>NC_092865.1:9933598-10114494 GCF_032062135.1 Pyxicephalus adspersus
CTTTCTCTTTCCTATATCTTTCCTATAATAATAACCTTTATTCTTTCTCAACACTATCCTTTCTCTTCTAGCTCCCTCCGGTATCTCATTCTCCCAGCTATACTATATATAAATATATTTATATATGTATGTACTTCTCCCAACTATTCTCCCTAAGCTCTTTTCAATCTTTCTCCTCTATCCCCCTCCCCTCCACGTTTTCTACCCCCTATCTTTTTACTGTATTCCTTTACTAATCTTTTCCCATGTTTTCTCTCTTAAGCTGCGTACATACTTCCAATAATTATCGTTAGAAACAAACGACCGATCAGTCGATAATTGTTCACAAAAAAGGTGACCAACGACGCCGACGAACAAGGATTGTCGTTGGAAATGAACGACCGTCACGGCGAATCTGATTGGCCGACGATCGTTCGCTATCTATGTGTATGGTTCCTCAGTGATCGTGCATGTTTCTGCAATACACGTTCTCCTTTATATGTCAATCCCTGCATAGTTTAAACGATTGTATCCAGCGTGTGTACATTATTGGTGGATTATATTCGAACCAACGTATCGTTACAGCATGTACAGAATTGTGAATAATACGATTGTTCAAATATAGTCGTGCATAATCGTTTATCGGTTGTTTTCTAACGATAATTTAGCTCCCTCCTCTGTTTCTGCTGTTCTTATCCTTTCTCCTCTATTATTCTTTCCCCCCTCTCAATCTCTGCTCTTTTCTCTATCATGTCTCTCCTCTCTCTCTTTCATTTACCCTTTTATCACTTTCTCTTTATTCTAATTTCTCTCTCTACTACACCTCTCTCTCATCATTTCTGTATGCTCTTTCCTCAATCTGCCCTCTCTTTTTCCACCCTGCACCCTCTCCTGTTCTATTCCTATATCTGTTACCCTCTTTTTATTCATTCCCCCTGTACTCCTCCCTGTTTTTCCTACTCACTCCATCCCATCTCTTTGTTCAGAGTTTTTACCTCTTTTCTATTTTCTCTCCCTTTCTCTTTTCTCCTCTCCTCTCTCTCCCTCTTTCTCTCTCCCTCTCTCTCCTATATCACCCTCTTTCTTTATTCTCTCTTTTCTCTCCTCTTTCTCTCATCTCTCTTTTTTCTCTCCTCTCCTTCTTCTCTCCCATGTGTTCACTCTCTGTCTCTTATCTCTCCTCTCTCTCCCTCTTTCTCCCCTCTCTCTCCCTCTTTCTCTCACCCTCTCTCTCCTATATCACCCTCTTTCTTTATTCTCTCTTTTCTCTCGTCTTTCTCTTATCTCACTTTTTTCTCTCCTCTCCTCTCCTCTCCTACTTCTCTCCCATGTCTTCACTCTCTATCTCTTATCTCTCCTCTCTCCACTTTCACTCCTCTTCCTCTCCAACTTTTTTCTTTACACTTTCTCCTCTCCTCCTATTTTCTCTCTTCTTTCTGTGTCCTCTTCTCCCTCTCTTTCTTCACCCTCTTTTTCTTCTTTCCCCTCTCATTCTCTCCTATCCTATTCTTGTTGTCTCCAATCCTCTATCTCTCTGGTCCCTATCTTTTCATGTGTTTGTTCCCTTTTTATTTCTCTCCCCCTTCCCTCCTTTCATTCCCTTTGCTGTCACTTTGTTTCAATAAACACTGCTGTCAGTCATTTTGTGTCTCAGACTCTCACAGTGTCCCCAGCTGACACTTCTAATGTACCTCTGCACAGCCCATACTCAGTGCAGTGTATCACCTGTCACTCACTGCACTGTCCAGTCCACTGTCACTCACTGACAAGCCTGCCGGATCCGAGTGTTGCTGTGTGCAGATCTCTGCTGCCTGGGCAGGTTCATTATATAAAATACAACCAGCAGAGGCTGTGCAACATGCAAAAACCAAAAAATCATCTGAGGATCTCTGTTCAGAGGGAATCTTTATTTCCAGCATTAAGCAAGATGTAACCAATATAAATGCAGTGCTAAGTAACCTCTAATACTTTGTGAATTTCATTACCTCATTAGCATCATATTGCAATTATTACATTAAATAATTAGATACATTTTTTAAAAAAGTTAAACTCTGTGCAAGGAGCTAAGTATGCAGATAAAAAAATATAGAAGTGGAATGTTCAATCCTCCAAAGGATTTGGATTTGTGTCTATCCAGTTACAAGGCTTATACAGCTTTGCTATGCAGCGCCGTTATGCAGGACAGAACAGGAGACCTGATTTTCTCTGTTGCAGCTAGGTTACACTATTGTGTCCTTCCTGCAGCTTGTGACTTGCATGTGAATCAGTGGACCAATGAGCTGTTCTCCCTGCTTTCACCTCCTATTAGCATGCTATGAAAGAACAGTGGTGAACAGATAGTTTTGTGTTATATGTGCTTGTACACTGCACTGCAGCTCATTTCCTCACTCTGAATTCACCTGATGGGAGAGACCAATCAAATGTGATCACGTGACACTCAAAATCAGAAGAACAATAGTTTCCAAACAACATTTCCCAGTATCCTTGCACATCATTGAAACCATGAGCCTGATTTAATAAAATTCTCTAAGACTGGAGAAGATAGACTATCATAGGAGAACATGGGTGATCGCCTGGAATGGATTTGGTCCAGGATTGAAAATACTGCCAAATAAAGGAAATCATTATATGAAATCTAGGTTTGCTAGATAACCCATGTTCTCCCATGATAGTCTATCTTCTCCAATCTTGGATCACTTTAATGAATCACTTGAATCACTACATGAAGAGTAGACTGGTTGCCACATAAAGTAGGTGTCAATAAAATGTGGGGCCTCTGTTTTGTTGGAGTGCTTGTTCTCTTGCTCCAACAGAGTGAGCCTTCCAAGCACAAGAGAGCATGTGACTTTCCTATGTGACAGTGTTCAGACCTGAGCAGCCAATTGCAGAACTCTAATACATCACATGGGAAGGGACAGTGATGTAATAACCCCAGGTAAACTCACCAGAGCTTACCCATGGTCCTATGCAGTGGGAGGTGACAACATGTAGTATGCAGAGCATGTAGATTTCCCTCTCCAAGGCTGGAGAGAATATACTTTTATCAGTGAAGCTGGGTGATCCAGCAAACCTGGAATGGATCTGGTCCGGTATTGAAAACATTTGCTAAGAAATAGCCAATGACTTTTAGGAAATCCATTCCAGGTTTACTGGATCACCCAGCTTCACTGATGAAAGTGTATTCTCTCCAGCCTTGGAGAGCTTTAATAAATCAGAGCCATAGACCTTCACTATAACAAGGCACAGTCATAGGGTAGCACTGCACAGTGAAAACAAAACTTGCATATTTATTGATCTAATAAAGCTGTTTTAATAACAACATACACTAAAAACAATATTTAGATCTAAATAATACTTGAAAGGCTTTGCATTGCATGTATTCTTCCTACACCGTACAAGCCTATTGACACTTTACTAAGTTTGTTTAATGCAACTTTGTACTTCAATGATGTAATTTAATGCAACAATGTACTTCTAGAGCCCAATTACATTGAGTTGTGGTATGGCATGTAAGAAATGCAGCACACTATTTTACATTCATGAAAGCATTTTAAAGAGGCCCTGTCATCTATGTGAAAATGACACATGGAAGCACAATGGCCCTCATAAAGACTGGTTTCTAGTTGCTGTAGGTTATATGGCTAACATGGTTCAATAAAAGCTCCTGGAGATGGACCTGGTTATCCTGCACAAACTTCAAAACCCATCACATAATCTAGTCAATTGACAAAATGTTCCCTAAAAGGTTTAAAGCAGGGGGAGGACTACTTCAAAATCCATTGACCTTTACAAGATGCCTTTCACTAAACACCAAAGAAATGCTGAATGCCTAACTGGGATACCTATTGGTGGACGTAGCCAATCCTATGCAGAAATGACTTGCCCTTGTTGGGAAGACGAGGATCCGGGGCCCTTGTGCAGCAGCGCACTTTTCACCTCTCTATGTCCGCCCCGACCTATTGGTTCAGCAGCCTGGAACAGTAGCTCAGTCCCTTTGCATGGCCACCATTGAGTTTTCATGCAAGCAACCCAACCATGATCAGAACTCATCCAGCCACACATACCGAAAGACGTCTTATGTCAATGAAGTTTTACTGAATCCCTACGACTGGCATTCCATTCTTTTTCCATTAGCACTCTTTTCACTCTTCCTGTCACTTTTATTTGTCTTCTTATTCCTCTTCCCTTTTTTATAGACCCCGCAGCTGCCACTTCCCCATTCACCTGTCACTTTTGTCTTGACTAGTTCAGTGTCTCTCCATACACCACTTGCTGCCCTTCTAATTCTGTCACCTTTTGCTGTCACTATTTATCATCCACACTGCTGTCATTCACCAACACCCCTCCGCACGCTATGTGTATGCCTAACATGCAATTCATTGTATTATTCACCCCCTTCTTACACACTCATTAGCAGGATTGCTCAAGGCACAAGTGTGTCTTTTCTTTTTTACAAATGATTTTCCCATATGTGAAGCTAAGTGCTGTTGAACAGCGTTTGGGTTTGCTAACAAGGTCGTCCACAGCTCCCCCTCTCCATCACAAAGATATTTGACAGGGAGTGAAAGCATTGTGAAGATTCCTGCACCCTTCTACTATGCTTCAATGATTGTTTATTCCAGGATTATTAGGCCATATATATACCTTTATACCAGGAATAACAGCTCAGCAAACTGTTCCTATTTATTCTGTTTCTATGCCCTAACTTCATCCATTATTTTCTAAAATTTTTCACAAAATTCTTATTTGTAAACTTTTTTTTTTTGGATAGGGAAAAAGTAAAACCCAAATCTATTTGTTTGCTGTGTTTGTGTTCATTGGGGAGACTTACCTGTATCACAGGCTAGTGGAAAGGAGTGCTAAATTATCTAAAATAAATAAAATTCCCTCTTAAGCTAGTCCTGTACTTTGCAATATATGCAACAAAAATTTGAATCAATCAAAACTTTCCCATTTACGATCACATTAAGAATTAATGTTTTAGGAGAATGTAAATTAAAAATTGATCAGTTTTTTTTTGGTTAATCGTTCAATTAAAATCTAAACTAATTTTAGCATTGCAATAAATATTCTGATCAGGTATGATGATAGGGTTTATGTAATAGTGATTAGTTATCATACAAGTGAATGATACATTGAATGCTTGTAATCGATTCCAAGGATCAGAAATAAATCAATTGTAATTATGATATTTAATATAAAAATGAGAGAGAGTCACACAGTGTATGCCTATTATCAGACAGGTGACACCAGAAGCAGCATTCTTAATGGAAGATTTTATTATTATTATTATTATTATTATTAATAATATTATTAAACAGGATTTATATAGCACCAACATATTACACAGCACTGTACAATAAATAGGAATTGCAAATGACAGACGAATACAGACAGTGAGGCAGGAGGAGAGGACCCTTTCCTCTCTATCCTGATGACAAACACATTTTTGGATTTTCAGAGAACATAAAATGAATAAATCTCCCTATTGAAGAGATAAACAACATCTGATGAGGTTTCCAAGATTTCCTTGCCTACTCTATCCACAATGGAAGAAACAAATGGTCTTTAGATGCCCTTTAAACATGGTGGAGAATTGGTGGGTATGTGTTGATATCTACCCCTTGATAACAATGAATGTTTGCCAAGTACCCATCGATGCCCTGATCTGTACAGAATACTAATTATTGGTATTTATATCTATTTCCAATTAGTCCAGGTCATGCAAATCTTTATTTTATTCATGGTAGAGCATTGTGGGCTTAGCCAGCCTCCTGGCTTTATATATGTCTTGGATACATCCAAAAGGAAGATCTTCTTGCCATGATTCCTAATTCTATTCTTGGGAGACTTTCCACACACTGCCATCCCACCCCACCTTCACATGGTAAAGCTCCTTCTCTTTCATTCTTCATCCAGCAAAAAAATAATTATGAAGCAGAAATGTTGGGAACACCACATAATGTGCATAACAAGTGTCCAGAACAGGGAACTTGCAGGGATCTCGCCAACAGAATTCACATGTCTAAAAGAGACGGTTCAAATCACCAGCAAGTGCAGGAATTTTGAATCTCATTTTGGTAAGCTAATGTGAATTTATTTTATACCAAATATTTTGGAAGAGGATAGATAAAAATATAGTGATATCTACCTCCTAATAACATTTGCCAAGTACCCACTGATGCTTTCATATGTACAATATCCTAATTAACAGTGTTTACATCTAATTCCGCTTGTTTAAATGAATAGAGCACGTCATGCAAAATCCATATATTAATCATGGTAGAGTCTTGTGGGCTGGGCCATCCCCTGGGTTTCTATACGTCTTTGATAATTCCGAAAAAAGAAGCCATGCCATGATTCCTAATTCTATTCTTAGGAGTTTGAGGTGCTCTCCATCCACCACCATCCCAACCCCAACCTTTGCGTGTTAAGCTCATTCTCTTTCATACTTTATCAAGCAAAAAAAAAAAAATATCATGTAGCAAAAACGTTGGGAACACCACATAATGGGCATATAACACAGGAACATGCAGAGATTTCACCAAGTGTGCTTGAAAAGATATAAGTGATCCACAGGAGGTTCAAGTCTTCGGCATGTCCAAAATTTTTGAATCCCATTTTCATTGGACTGACTTTAGCTGTCTGGATTTTCAACTTTCATAGAAATGATACAATTCATTAGAGGGTACAAATGAGCCAATATTTCCTTTTATATTCCTATTATTCTTATTTTCTATATTATTGCTTTTACAAGCATCCCCAATCCTTTTAAGTGTTCTCCTATAGATACATGAGGATGACAACCTGTAATCTAGCATTTTCAGAAGGAGGTCAGCAATGATTTCCAAGTTTATCCTTACACCATGTAGAATAGATGTATCTGCATATAATTATGTTACGAAATAGAAGCACCTTCACAGACTATGATGGAACTTGTTGTTGTTCAACACTTGGGCGGGCACTAGTAACCTCTTCAAACTCTCCATGATAAATAAATAATACAAGATCACTTTAAAGCCATTTCTACACAATCATTACTCATTAGAATTTCATTGGCCAAGCTAATTGCATGTATATCTTCTGCTGCCCCCCGCTGGCCTGAGGCCATTTACAATGTCCTTGTTCCAGCAACAAAGTTTATAATTTATTAAAGGATCCCTGTAGTGAGTAAATATGGAGGCTGCCATTGCTGTGTTCTTTTTTATGAAAATACAGGTTCTCTGACTATGATACTGATCCAGAGGTTTCAGTACTTTCTATGTCTCTGATACCGATCAAAGATGCAAAGCTCTGACTTTATTCTGACTGTCTTGACGTGTTTATGAATTGATGCCAGGGAAGTTTGGACAGCTAGCATTTTCAGAAGATCGGAAGTAGCCCCTGTATAATATTTTTAGTACAGGGATCCTTTATAGTTTTTTTTATCTCTTAAGGAATAAGGGGTAAATGATGGGATTTAAAGACTTCTTGTGTGTGTCCTGCCTTCTTTTTTTCCTGCACACAATTTACGGTTCCCATTATTATATAATTCTTCCCCACATTTCCCTTCCCTACACCACTTCCTCTAACCTAACTTTCTTTCTGTCCTCTGTACCCATTTTACTGTGCCCATCGCCATTCCTTTCCACTTTCCCTTTGGAACCCATTTTACCGGTCCAACTCTCCCATCACCTATATTTTATCTTATCCTTCCTCTATATAATTCTTTTACCTATGTCGTATATGATTGTTTCTCCTTCCTCAGTACCATTCTTTTTTTCGTTTCTCCATATGATTCTTTCTTACCGGAGAATGATACATGCATGACTTTTTTCTTATATCCTTCCACAATACTATTCATTTTTCTATCTCATATCATTTTTTCTCCTTTCTTCTTCTGTGATGTGATTCTTTGTCTCATCCTTCCTTTTTAAGATTCTTCCTCCCATTCTTAATCTATATGATTCATTCTTCCATCTTTCCTCTTTATGATTCTTCTTCCCATCATATATATATGGTGCTCCCATACATCCTTTCTCTGTACAATTCTTCTTCTTATTCTTCCTTCATACAATTATTCCTTCCATCTGTCTTTTTCAGATGATTTCTTTCCATATTCTTCCACCATAAAATTTATACTCCCATGTTTCCTCCATACAATTGTTCTTCATGCCTTCGACTAAATGATTTTTCCTCCTATCCTTCCTCCACATAATTCTTTCTCAAATCTGTACTCAATCCAATTCTTCCTTTCATCTATTCTCCATAAGATTCATCCTCCCATCCTTCCTTCATAAGGTTCTTCCACCTATAATTCTTCAATACAATTCTTCTTCCCAACCTCCATATGATTATTCCTCATATCTTTCCTCTACAGGAAGGAATCTCAGCCAGGGTTCCATAGAACTTAGGTTCCTCCAGAGGTTGTTGGGGTTTCATGAACTGCAGCTGATTGACTTTTTGATGTTTGATCTTTGAATGATGCCTGCATTGTCCGTGGTCAGCACCACTTAGTAGAGCCAGCTGCATGACTTGTTTTTAGTTGTCTATAATAGTTTTATTCTAATAGGGTGCTTTCTTTTTTCTGGCCACTGATTTAAAAAGCCTTTTTCTCCATTGACCCTCAATAAATTGGCTTTAGCAACAGTTTCCAGACGCCTGAAAATTATTTCAAGGATTCTTTGAGACATAAAAACTATTTTAAGGGTTCTAGAAGACTTACAAATCAGTTCCTCAGGGGTAAAAATGTTATTAGGGACTTTTCTACAGATGTCTTCCACCCACCCCTTCCACCATCCATTTCTTCCCTCTTTTCTCTCTTCCATTTTTCCATCCCTCCCTTCTTCCCTCATCCTTGTGTGTCTGGTTCAGTCCCTGCTGCATTGCTGTCAGTCTTAGCTGTCTCTTCTTGTCAAACAATCTATTATCCTGTTATTTCTTCCTGTACTCTTCCTATTATCATTCCTGCGCCTGTCAAACACTTTCCCTCTGACACATCTTCCATGCGGATTTATGCAGAGATTAGTGGAACGATTGCTTGGAATTAATACGCAGAACTATTGTTTTCTCCTGGGGTCCCAAGTAGAGAGATTTTGAGTAGTAATAACAGCTGGCTCTTGTTATTTACCTCCAGAAAACCAAAATAAAATAAATTGAATCTAAAAAATGTTATCTAAGCATTTTTTCTGATTTACGTAATCTTCATAATATACACGGAGCAACAGCCTGAGCTGTGCTGAATAGAAGATTTAAAGAAAACATCTGGGGAATAACTGTTAAGGGGGTCACTACACATTTTTGGATGATGTGGAAGGATTAAAAAGCCAAAACTGGAAATTGTGAATATAGAAACATCTAGGGGGCCATTGTCTGGAGGACATCTCCAGGCCTTTATCTATGGCTGTGTCTCTTAACCAGGGTTCCCTAGGGTTCCTCCAGAGTTTGCCAGGGGTTCCCTGATAACCTGAGCATTATTTCAAGTGTTCACCCATGTAAAAAGTTTGAGAAACACTGTTTTAGAGTTGCCATTAGTTAGAGGACATCTTCAGGCTTTCATTTAAGACAACTAGAGGTCTGTGGAATCAGAGATTACTAGAGGTTCCATAAATATTGAGCTATTTGGATCTCTCAGATCAGTTTAGATGGCACCAATGATCATTTTGGCTATTTATAAGGGTGGCATTCTTCCCAATGGCCAGAAATGTAAGAGGTAAGTTTGACCACCACGCTAATATACTGTAATATAGTAATTATAGAAGGGGTTCTCTAAGACCTAAACATTATTTTAAGAGTTCCCCCATGGTAAAAAGGTCAATAAAGGCTAATCTAGAGAGTTAATGACTTTAAACAAGAGTCCAGGATAGGAGCTCATGGGCTTCCTGCTGGTCTGTGGCCCTCTTCTATACCGTAACCAAAATGCTAACAAATATTCAATGCACTAAACATTTATTATCACCATATTAAATATGATATAAGTAAAGTATCTGCAGCAATCTGTTCCTGGAACAATACATAGCAACTGTATTATTTTTTAATTAATGTATTTTTATGATTAAACACAGTCTTTCATCTCTAGTCCAGTGACTTTGCCTAGGCTTAGATAATGTCATTAGTCTTCTGCAAGCAGGAGGAAGCATTTCCAGAGTCTCCTCTCCTCCAGAGATCTAACTGCAAGATTGTAAATTTGTAGCAAGTCACAAAGTGAGGAGCGTTTTTAGGGGCTGATCAATACAAGAAGTTTATGAACATAACCAAGAACTGGACTGGCACCAGGATTTAAATGGTGTCTTGTCTTAGCTGGTATCCCCAGGATGTAGATGCTGACCCTGGATAATGGCTGAAAAAAAAAACAATTTCACCATATAAGAGGAAATGAAAACATTGCAGGGGATATTCTATGATCTCTAAGGTTTTGTCTTTAGATTTCAGATCCAGCACTAAATGTAACAAGTATTATTCTGCTTTGATGTTATCTGAAACATCTCAGTGGCTTCAAGCTGGTCACATTTGTAGAACGTTGTCCTGTGGCTAACCACAAATCGCTGATGCCCATTAAGAAATGTCTGGCAACCAATTCTGAGAAAATGCTGAACAGACGTAAAAGACACAAAATGCACTGTAATATCAATCTAAACCCAGGGAGCAAAAAGAAAAGGTTTATTGCAGATGAGCAGTCTTTAGATGTGGCGGCTGCATGAGATTCCCTTTATTTTTCCTGGTGGTCCTGCTTGTGCTACGGTGACAATGCCCACTCACCATTCTGTATCGATAGAAGAGGATGTTGTCACCCCAGGTTGAGAAGTTTCATGGGACTGCAGAACACTTTCTTCTCTCCTCATTTCCATAGCATAATGAAGAGGCATTCTGTTTCCCCTCTGGCTTTAGTTTACAATGTAGAGTGCACAGCTCAGCATTTTTACTTATTTTGGTTAAATAAATCAACAAGTACCAGAACCTTACCTTCATAACCTGACTGGCCCACTCCTTTCATTCGTTCAGCATCACATGTGGGCATTACCATAACTTCCTATTTGCAGAAGGCCATGAACTGTACTATGCAGGACCCATCACCAATCATGACCTGCTTGCATTGAGGTCATCAGGTCTAAAATAAAGCATTTAAAACAAAAAGCTTCCATGTTTTAAATTAATTAATGTCCTGATGAAGTTTACTGTATAAGTTGTGCCTATGAGACAAGCAGAAAATTCCTGCCAATGGGATTGCAGCCTGTTATGTACTCCAGCAACTGGCCAACATTGGCAGTGTTCTTATTGCATGGAGGATGTTGTTACCATGAGAATCCTTCTGCCATGTGCAACATTATTATTATTATTATACAGTATTTATATAGCACCATCATATTACGCAGCGCTGTACATAGTCCATAGTCGTGTCACTAACTGTCCCTCAAAGGAGCTCACAATCTAATGTCCCTACCATAGTCATATGTGATTATTATAGTCTAAGGTCAATTGTTAGGGAGAAGCCAGTTAACCTAACTGCATGTTTTTGGGATGTGGGAGGAAACCGGAGTACCCGGAGGAAACCCACGCAGACACGGGGAGAACCTGCAAACTCCATGCAGATAATGTCCTGGCTGGGGATCAACATGTGAACAATTACAGAATTGAAGTATACAGTGTGGAGCTTTCCCAGAAAACCACCCAGACCAGCCCACAGCTCCCCACTGCATCCCCTAAAAAAGAGCAATTTCAACATTAGGCTTGTTGTTAAGGAACACAACACATCACATTTCTATTACCAAACTTTCCCTGTTCAGCCAATGGTAACACTGTTCATTGATCTATTGTGCTTAGTGTTCACATTGCACATAGTAATGATATAAGATTATTCCCATTGGCCCAAAATAATGCATGGGCCAATAGGAGTGCGCCATGATGTTTACCTTGTCAATAGATTCAATGGTTACATTGCCCAATGTTAAAGAGCACAATAGGGAGCATCCCCTTTGGTTTCTGGTTATCGGGGCGTTTTCTTAGGAGCGCCCCTACAGCAGTGGTAGACAAACTTTTCGGACCGGCGGACCACTAAATTTACTAGTTCTAGATCGTGCATGCCTGGGGAGCCGGGTGTCACTCAAAGGGGAAGAAACTTCCCCCATAGTGACGTCATGATGCCAGAACTCAGCCACTCTCCCATCGCAAGTCTGAGCCTGTGATGTGTCCAGAGTCAACTTGCCCACTTCCCTGAGCCTGGGATCTGTACGTGGGACATGGTCTGTGGCTCTGGCTGGTGCGTCCCCCCAGCGGGGTCACTCGGGGGGGCACTGGCCAGAGCCACGGACCACCCAAATTTTCTCCGGATCATTGGTTGCCGACTGCTGCCCTACAGTAAACCTCGGAGATAAATTCACGTTGATCACTGAGTTTGTTTGGAGAGGCCAATGTGGAGGTTGCAAAATCTGAACATTAATTACAAACATCCCATCAGAAAAACGTGGGTAACAACTGGAATGTATGAGCTCAGTGACCGTCCGCCTCGATGTTAATATTATAGAATGATAAATATTGCTGTGTGTAAACAATGTCAGGGGGAAATGTGGAAATCTTGTAAATTAAAAGAACGGCAAAGTGACATCTGGCCCCAAGAGAAGCTCAGCCTGTACACAGAGCGGACACTTCTCATACAATAGATTTACTGCGGGATCCATCATCAGCAACAAAATAAAACTCCCTGGGTGTAAACAAGATGATTTTTTTCTGTTTAATAGAAACTCAATCTGAAATCAAAGGATTTGTAGTTCTGTTCATCGAAATCTGTGGATTTTCTCTGCTGCTGTTCAGTAACAGTTACAGGATTCTCCGTGTTACGCGGAGATTGACTGGTTTACCTATCCAATCATGTGCAAGTAAATATATTTTTGCCAGATTTACTTGCATGTAATTGGGTAATCAGTGCAAAGTCAACTTTCACCACATTCACTAAGGTAAGTGAATATACCTTGCACGGTAATAATTCATCTTGGTATGCGTAAATGTTTTAGTGAATAAAAGAGAACTAAACTAAAAAAAAAAAAAAAAAACATGCTTACCTTTACGCCTGTAGAGCCCCAATCGCTCCAACCCCCCCCCCCCCCCCCCCCCCCCCCCCCCCCCCCCCGCCAACCCCCACCCCCGGGCTGTTCCTCTACTTGATCCTGCCCCATCCTGCAATCTACCTTCATCCTAATGCAGAAGAAACGCCGGGTGCCGCCATCTTTGTCTGTCTCCTTTCTTCTTCTGGCTACATCACCCGATCTCACATCAAACTCTTGCAATCCCTCTATAGCTGAGCTGGAAAAAGAGGAAAGAGAGACATTAGCAGCACTGATGAATGCATGGTCTGATAAGAAGAAATCTGATAGGATGAGAGAAAAGAGTGACAGAAAGATGAGCTAATCACTGTGCTGCTTCTTCTTTTCATGTCCAGTACCAGACCAGGTGCTGGTTAAAATAGAGGAGGGTTGAATAGTGATGGCCATTAGACTGAGGACACCTAGTGGCAGAATAACAGGTACTGCAATGAAATCTCTGGACTGAAGGTTACATTTTGCAAAAAGGTAGCTTGACATTTCAGTATGTATTGGACTTGTTATCTTATTAGGTTTCACTGGGCAGGGCAGACCTGACCTGTTTGATGCATTTAAATAACGTTTAAGGCTCGGGCTTGTTTGCATATTTTAAAAAAAATCAGCAATTAGTGGCACAACATGCACTGCAAAGCACTTAACTACATACAAATGTGTGCATTGCAGCACAAGGCTTTGTGCAGGTAACCTTAAAGGTCTTGTCCTTGCCCTATCCTGGGATTGCAGATATGTAGAAGGGTTCTATGGGGTTACAGCATTAGCATGAGCCTGTGGCTTGACAATATAAGGAAAAGCTGGGGAATGGTGAGCTCTTCTTTTTATGACTATTATACTGAATCAGCTAAACTCTGATTTGGAGGGCTTGTCCCTAATTATATGGCCCAATTTGCACTGATTTGGAAAAATGCACAATAGAGAGAAGAAAAAAAGGAACTGGGGTTTTTTTTGGCAACTAAAAATATATTCAGTGTCAATGATCACATACAATTGTGATGAGTAACATTCACACGTATCACGATAATATACATTTTTATGTAGGACAGTCACATTAAAAAATCAAGGGATGTATCACCACTTTCAAAGGAATATCCACATAGAAAGGAATTCCTATGGTTAAATGTAAGGAGATATAATGTCTTGTGTCCCGACGCGATTTGCCAACAGGCTTCTTCAGGGGATATGTTGAGAATGTTGGGCTATGGTGAGTCAGGTGAGCTTTTTAGGGCATAAGGAGAGTTCCACTGAAAATTTGAATGGCCTGGTACCATCCAAGATATCCAAGTAAGTGTCTAAAGCTATCTATTCAGTAATCTCAGGGGTGATCAGGCAGATGTGCTAGGTTGATGCAGCCTATTTTTTAATGGGATTGACCTACTTAAAAATATATATTATCTTCATACTTGTGAAAGTTACCAAGTGTTATTTTGCACTAACCCTTCATCCAGCTTCTAAATGATTCCAATTGTTATTTTAAAAAAAGCTAAAATAATCGAAATGTAGTTGTAAAAACATTGTTGACTTATTGGCCTAACCAATTAGGTGTTGTTTCTTCATTTTTTAGTGTCCAGGGCATGGCAGGGGACTGTCAATTCCCTGCATACTTTAAGCTACCAATGACCCTCTTTATCCACTTAATGCACTTTGTTCTCTCTTTCTCTTGGCATGTCGCAGGCACTGAAGACTCAAAAAAACAAAAAGTCACCAGGATGAAAAGGTAATTGACCAAAAAAATATGCAATGTTTCCTTTGTCCAAAAAATAAACCCCCAGCTGCTGATGGCTTTTGGTTTTGATTTCACAATGTACAGTGCATCCAGCACGCAGCGTGGAACATGGCTCAGTGAGCAAGAGACAATGTGATTCCTGTGCTACATCATCAGTGGTCATCCAATGGCCAAACAGGATCGCCATCTTTTTCAGGGGTGTAGTCGTAAAAAGGGAAGAGGGGGCACGATAGTATCCATGGTCCCTGCCACCCCAGCCTATGTGTCACTCCAAGGGGAAGAAACGTCCCCCAGAATGATGTCATGATGAGCCTACTATGGGAGAGTGGTCCGGTTGTGTTCAGAGGGACAACTTGCCCACCGCCCTGATCCTGAAATCCATACGTGAGATCGTAAGTTATGGTCCGCGGCTCTGGCCTGTGCCCCCCCCCCCCCCAGTGGGGTCCATCTCCTGACCCTGTGGGGGCAGACCCGCCAGAGCCACAGACCATCAAAGAATTCCTTGGAAAATAGAAGTGGGAATGTGTGCCCAATCCCGAAAAAAGTGCTGGTAAGGCATTTTCCCCCTTGCCCGCCCAACAACACTCCCGGTCCCTTTTCGAGGACATAGCAATTGTTGGTCCTGAACCTATCATCCATGCAGGGTGGCTGCACATGGGTAAGTCTGTGCCATAATCAGTGAATATGCTGGGCACACCTGTTGATTATGGCAGAAGCTCACCATCAACCAATGACATCTTCTTCTGTTCTTCCCATTTACAAAAACAGACCGATCAGGTTCATTTCACACACTGCTTGCATTTTAAACCAAAATTTACAAATGTATTAATGAACACAGAGCCGCATTAATGTCTTCTATATCCGCCTGGAGCTTTAAACAATAGTCATCTCTGATCTCCCAGCCAGAAATCGTCTTTTCTCCCATCCTCACGCTGCTATTGAGCCGCCTGTCTGATTATTCTTCTTCAGTTCTGCTTTACTGCTCTGTTCTGAATCTTCAGCGCTTGTGAAGCTTTTCACCATTTCCACTCGGTTATTGAAGAGACCCCCTAGGAGTCTTCCCAGCTCCATTATCTGGGCTCAGGTACACAGTACTGACTGACATTATCAAATCCGTGTAAACAGCACCTGGTGTATTCCTGGTAAACAAGAAACATGATTATCTTGAAAGAATAAAATATACAGAAAACTCCGAAATGACATTTCTGGGGATGAATAGAGAGCTGAAAAATGAAATATCCTGCCAGTCAATGGATTTCACCGGGTTCCCTATCGCCTTGAAATGGGTATTTAGTACTAATATCTGATCCCTTTTCTTCAATTAATTATGTTCTGCGCGACTCTGTGTCTGGAGGCCCTGCGGGTTTACCTGCTAGGAGAAAATAATTGGGCGTCTTAGAGGAAATCTGCCAAAATGCAAGCTGAATGACATTTCGTTTGCTAAATCACCACTATAGATAATTTCTGTTTATAAAATATTATTATTATATTATTCTTGTATTGCGTTCTTTGTTACATTCCAACATTGTTGATCGTCGGCAGACTTTTTGAATCCGCTTTTTGTCTACATGCTCTCCAGCAATGGCCGCATGGTGGGTTTAACAATGAGGGTTGACCATGGATGCCCTATGTGTGCTTCAATGATCCTTTGAAGTCAGGATGACAATGCAAGAATTCAATTAGAAGACAAATAAAGAGTTTTGCACCCTTTAACAAGAAGTGTCTGAACATGGACTTTTATGTCAGAGTCACCAGGTATTATAATAAATGAAATCTTTAGAAATATATATATTTTTAAAATTAAAATATTTAATATATTTTTAAAATTAAAACTGGAGAATTACCGGTCTGGTAAGATTATCCAAGCTCCCAGTGCCTGAAAACACACACAATGGGATGCAACAGAGCATAATTGGCAGGTTTTGTTCTTCCCTCATTCAGGGCATTCAGAAAAGCAACATAGATTTCAAGCACAGATGACGGATGGCACAGTTGCTCAGAAGACTTTGGCCTTTGCCACGCTGGGTCCCAGGTTTGAATCTCGGCATGAACAATATCTGCATGGAGTTTGCAGGTTCTCCCCGTGTTTGTGAGGGTTTCCTCTGGGTACTCCGGTTTCCTCCACATTCCAAAAACATGCAGTTAGGTTAATAAGCTTACCCCTTTGGCTTGGTCTTTGACATATGATTGTGGTCGGGACATTAGGTTTGAGCCCCTTTAAGGGACAGTTAGTGACACTACTATGGACTTTGTCAGTGCTGTGTAAATACTAAAAATATCCCACTTTCATTATGCAATAGTTGTATACATAGGTACACACATTACTATGTATGTATACGATAGGGGTGAGGGCTCTTTAATTTTTAATTAATTTAACCTACATTTTTTCAGTTTATGACTCTGATAATTCTAAGTCATAGTATTGTGTAGTGACAAGTGCTCTTTATGGAGACAGCAAGGGTCCTTTAGACCCCTAATAGTGCCTTGCACTTGTCTCTTTACAAATTGATTACTGTGCACTGGAGCTATCATTTACATATACACTTACTGCGCTCACATGAAAGCCAGGAAGCCCCAAAATTCTCACGTTTGACTTTGATAGGGATCAGGCATGCCTAACATTGGTTACCCTGAGAGTGTTTTATGGCCCGAGGTCCTACAATTAGCAGAAAAACACAGGAACCACTGCCAGGAGTACAACTTCCATTGCTCATAGAAATTATCACTTCTATGTTGAAGCCATAAGATAGCAAAAAAGGCATTTAATATACTTCTATAGTGGTTGCGACTGAGTTTGCTTAAAAGCAACTTATATCATTGGCATTTGCTGTTAAATACCAATGCCAACTGCTAGTTTCCCCATATTGTTGCTATTATTGGATGATCCCATAAAGTTTATATGTTGGTGATCATTGAAGTGACACTTCTGGAAGTGGCCACCAGAGGGCAGGAGAAAGCAGCAGCCCACAGGAATAGCTATTGGGAGAGAATTCTAGGGGGCTAAGATAGGGGGGGCACAGGAGTTAGGGGGGTAGCTGGGGGTCAGATATATCAAATTAGGGTAAACTTCAATTTATTGTTTTCATATGCTAATGACAAAAAGAAAGGGTGACTCTCTACAGGTTAGAGACAGACTGCCAAGCAATAGAGAGCAGACTTTGATTTGGCTTTATTTTATTTTTTAGGAAAATAGGGATATAATTGTGTTTAGTGCCATTTCCCTATTCTCTCAAAACATTATCCAGCTTTACAAACCCCTCCTTATAGCTAGGAAAGACCTAGATTTTTTTTTTTTACCATCAAAGCTAAGCGTGCAGCAAATGACCATCAGCCAGAAATGAGGTTTACACTTTGCAATGCTCATGATCAATAGTGAGAATTGTCCTGAGCCTTGTGCAAGCCTCCTGCTGTTTTCTTATGAATTGGAAAGCAAATGTGGGTCACTACTAGACCTACATTTCCCAAGTGCCGCTCTCTTCCTGAGGTTGAAGAATTCTAAGGAGAATCTTAGCCTTTGAGATTTACATTTGCAGTCATTTGTATGTCATTTCTAAATCTGAGCACTGGAGATTTCAGGTCAGTCGGGAGGAATAGAAGATAAAAGCAGTCCTGTAATTTCTCATGGACAGTCTCAGCACGGTGGGCTCTTGGCAGCAGTCTAACCGTTATATGCCAGGCGAGCTCACCCAGCAATAATACATTTATTCTGAATATGACAATTGCAAGTGATGAACCATTGCTTGTGGGTATTGGGTTGTTTAGAAGCCAACATTTGTTTTGCAGTGGAAAAATTGTATTATCTCACACAAGTGTAAATGTTGGAAAACCTTGTTTCATTTTAATAACCTTTTCCTAATAGAAATAGAGCCATATTTATAATAATCCAGTAAGATCAGTAATGTTCACCATATGGACTTCATCAACCAATCTAGTTGAATAGAAGGAAGAAATAATGTACCTGTACCACACATGGGCAGTGAGATTGCCAAGTTTTTTTCCGAATGCCACCTGATTTTGCTTCTGCGTCAAGTGACGTAGGAAAAAGAACTCGGAAGAAGAAAGTAGAAGATGGGGGCACCTGGCACTACCTCTGCGCCAGCCCGAAGACGGATAATGGGACGAGGCAGGACCCGATAGAAGGAACCTCTCGACGGATCCACTGCTCTGTGGGAATGAAGGTCAGTGTGAATGTTTTTGTTTTGAGTAGTTTAAGATAAGGAAATGGGATTGCCTTCTTTCTTCCTCCCCACTAGGATATACTGACTTATTCAGCCATTAGGAAGTTAAATAGCTTTGAGTTCTGGATTCCAGTTGTAGCTCAAACAAGTAGGAAGACCCAATCCTAATTTGACAACAGTGGACCATTTGATTAGCAAAAGTGTTGTCTGCTTTTCCATTTTCCTCATTATTGGTCAAAAAAGCCAAAGGCTGGAAAGAGTCCATACAAGGTAACACAAGGGTGATCCAAGGAGGATGGTTTGGGTATTTAGAGCTGCCATTAGTGATCCAGGAACTCAGGTCAGGTGCACACAAGGCTGAGGAGCAGCCAGCAAGGCAACAGGCACAAGACTAGGTGTATAGCCCTCATTGCATCACCTGAAGAACGTATGCTGGCACGCCTGTTCACTATTCACATTCGCATTCCCATGCACATGGATGCATTTATGGATGTGAGCATGTCCTTACACATGGATGTAAGCATATGTATGCCCCTGCTCATATATTTCCTAAGGAACATGAGCATCCACCTGAACCAATATGCATTCTTATTCCTTTGGCCATTGGCTTAGTTGGATAGAGCAGAGATCTGCAGCCTTTCTATCAGCTAGGACCAGCCTAACCATTCTCCTTTGACCTGTCTCATCAACAAGGCATTTTTTCTAATTTTGGTGTGAATATTACCTTAAGGTCCTGACCTCTATCCATCTGATATTTAGCATTGCATTGCTGGTATACAATTTGTTGGTTAGACAATTATGTAAAAATTTAGGTAAAGAGCTCTTGAAAAAAATGCTCAGTGAGCATCTGGTATGTATCCATTTTTTTAATGTTTAGTTTTGTTCTATAGCTATTATTTTTATCATCATGGAAATCAACGCTTTGGTGGGTAAATAGTATTTTTACTTACATAGCTCTTTTAAAGCCTCTGAAAAGGGCCAATCTTTGAGTAAAGGAGGAGAGAAGGTCTAAAAAATATGTCCCTCAAAAGAAGCTACAGACGAGATGCCAGTCTGCCTGTCAATCATCACAGACAGAAGATATTATTGCCTTATTCACTCTATACAATATCAGCCTGGCTATCTAGGTTTTTATTGTATTGTGAAAATATTGCAATAACACCCTTTGATACAAACTAGAGTGATTTCACTCCCTGAGCAAAATTGAAGATGGATGCCACAAGAATTTCAGGGCATTATCTATACAAGGGGGCCCCCCTCGCTTTGGAATCCGATGACGCACCCCCATGAAGCCTCACTTTTCCTTCACGATGAAAGGTCAGAGCCATCATGACTGGAGATTTATTGATGTAGAGGAGAATAAAACGCTTTTACATCTTCAGACGCCAGTGAATTGCTCTTCTTCGTTCCTCGCTGAGAAGGCATCTGCGAGTGTGTTCCATGTATCATTTTCATCTGCCCCTAGATTTAGCTGCAGAAATAGGTTTACGTTTTGCATCAGAGAGAGGATTCCGGTTTGAAGATATTCAGGGTTTTTTTTTTGCTGTTGGGTTTTACAAATAAAATACCATTCTCACACAACATCCCAAACTTCAAATAGAAAAATTCCATTTATAGTAACACTGAAAGAAAGGGAGCCTGTTAAAAAAAAAGGGTTTTCATTTACTGTTTATATTTAAAATTTAAGCTCCAGATAAAAATTAGACAAATTCAAATGCCTTTAAAAAAAGAATCTTGGTGTATACTCAAGCCAAACCAGTAGAAGGTGCTGTTTCTTCTAATAAAGTGTGTAACAAACTTGTCATCTTAAATAAGAGGCATGAGTTTGTTACACACTTTACTTGAGGACACAGCTCCATCTACTGGTGGCCAAAATATTGCACAATCATTTAAAACAGAACTAAAGTTTCATTTAAAAAAAAAATAATGATCAGGCAGGTCTTTAATACATAAAGGGATGGGTGATGTCCTTTCTGCCATAAAACATACTTACCTGCCTGATAGCTGTCCGCTTCCAAAACCAGTTGTGCATACAGGTTATGTGCATGCAGTGAAGCTGTACGTGCGGGCTAAACCAGCATCCCCCAGGATTTCCGGGACTGAATTTACTTCCATGCATGTGCAGAAGTTGTGTCAGTCTGACTTGGCCAATCAAGATGGCTAAAGATCCTAGATTTCTAGCGGAATCCAACATGAAAAATGTTTAGGTGAATTTGGGTTATTTTTTAATTTTTTATTAGGTGAATAAAAGGCAAGAAAAATAGGTGAGATGGGGTTTACGTTGGTTCAGAGATGGGTTTCAATGATTCCCCTGCAAATCCTTGACCCAAAATGCGTTAGCATAACACTTTAATGTCATCTCCAAAATTTCCATCTGATAGGTTTCCTTTAACGGCATATTAAAAAAAAGACTGTGGTGTGGATTTATTGAGTGTGAAAGGGAAGGCGCTGGCTTTTATTGTGCAGTTTATTTCCAGGAGTACGGGGCTCTGCTTAATTACCTCTAATAAGTGACATTGCCCCCGGCGATACCCTTCTTGCTGGATAATAAATGCAGTTCATCTTTATTTTCTGTATCTCGGTTAAGACTCGTGTCACTTGCGATGTGTTATATAAACTGAAGAACACTCGATGTAATTAATGCTCTGCTTCTAAAACGCATGACAAAGAGTTTACAAAGGAGATTGCGATGAGTCAGGGAAAACACTTTAGATAATAAAAACAACATTCAAAGGTGAATTGTGGGCCAATAAAATCTTTAGTTTCACAAGTAATAATATGGATCTGTTGGCCTTTGTTATTCTTTTTATGTAAGCTTTTATTTCCTGTTAAAACAAACAAACAAAAAAAAAACCAACAAATACAAAACACAATACAAAAAAATAAATACATAATATACTGTACAATATAATATTATAATCATTTTAGGTTTCCCACACATAAAACATAGGGATATGCAAATACAGGTAGTCCCCGAGTTAGGGACATCCGACATATAGATGACTCCTAGATACAAACGCGGCTTCCCAGCTCACTCTTGTGCAGGACAGAGGCTTGATGGAGGGGGGAGGGGGGGTTCACCGAGCCGTTTTGCAACCTTTTGTAACTCTTTAATGATCAAGACAAATTCTGCAGTTGTTTCTTTTAGCATATCAAAGCACAGCTTGCTCCAGAAGTTAATGAATGTCTTGCTTTTATGAATTTTTTATTTTTTTTGCATTGTTTGCGATTAACTGACAGTGAGGATTTTTTACAGTAACTGACACCATACTGCCTAAAGCTAGGTACACACTTTAAATAATTATCATTAGAAAACGAACGATTACAACCGATCAACAAATATACACAATTATATTTGAACAATCGTATTGTGCACAATTCTGTACATGGTGTAATGATACCATCGTTCAAATATAATCCACCAATAGTGTACACACTCTAGATACAATTGTTTGAACGATGCAGGAAGTGACATGTAAAGGAGAAAGTGTATTGCAGAAACATTTACGATCACTGAACGAGCGTACACACGATACATAGCGAACTATCGTTGGCCTATCATTTCCAACGACAATCCTTGTTCATCAGCATTGTTGGTCAGTGGTTGGTCACCTTTTTTGTGAATGGTTTTTGGGCTGATTGGTTGTTCGTCGTTCGTTTCCAACGATAATGGTTGGAAGTGTGTACGCAGCTTAATAATATGTTGAGACAAACATCTGTGCTAACTGCATTTATTAAAATAATGTACCTGTTCTGACTTACATACAAATTCAACTTAAGAACAAACCTACAGTCCCTAACTTGTATGTAACCCGGGGACTACCCGTACAACATCTCCCCAACTACAAACCCTTTTTAAAAACGAACACTTACTCCCACATAACCACTTAAGAATTACTCTAACAGTGACCCTCCTTGTGTACCTAACCCTAATCTTCTCCATGCCTTCACACCTAAGTTCCTTGTGTTGTTAACAATAACCTCACCTGTACCACTAACTCCTATGTAACAGCAATGTTACCCATTCCCGTAACCATTACATTGACTCTCCCTATAACCCCACCAATAACCCTACTTCGGCAGTAATACTAAACAAAGCAATAACTGGCCCCAACTTTCATGCAAAGTCTTTCTGTACCCTAACAATAACCTTAGCTACTGATCTAACCCTAACACAAACCTTCTTCTACCATATCACTAAAACTAACCCTCACTGTAATCATACCTTCACCTAACTACTAACACTCTTTGCATCCTGATCCTGTATTCATAATGCTAGCTATATCAGTACCCCTCACTTTTCTGTACTCTCTACATAACCTTAACCCAACCACTGTACAAACCCTCCCTGTACCCATCATAAAACTGTTGTAATCCCAATGACAACCCACCATTACCCCCCAAAATTCACACTCACCTCCCAGCGAATTTGGCCGTTCTCGCTTACCGAAATTGTAAACGAGAATGGCCGGTGTAAATTCGCCGAACAAGCTTGAAATAAAAAAAAAAAAAGATTGCGGGCGCCGGCTGCCTTCATGGATCAGCTCAGTGTGCGGTCCCCGGCACTAGAGGTTAAATGGGTTACAAGTTCCCCAATTCAAAACCTCTAGTGCTCTCTGATTGGCTGAGGAAAGATAAGGTTTTGAATGGAAATACTTGTCCCCATTTAACCTCTAGCAAACAGGATTCCCAGAGCGGCAAGAATGATTGCAGCTCTGCGAATTCACTGCGATCCCGGGGCACTAGAGGTAAATTAAACTCTAGTGCCTGGGGATCGCAGTGGAACTGCAGAAGAACTCTCAATGGAGTTTCTCCAATGAGAGTTCTTTTGCAGTTCCACTGTGATCCCCGGGCACTAGAGGTTAATTAACCTCTAGTGCCCGGGGATCTTCCCAATGAATGCGGCCGTGGCCACATTCATTGAGAACAGTGTGCAATCCCCGGCAGTGTGTGATCCCTGGCACTAGAGGTTAGCTCCTTCATAGAGGTTAATTGACCTCTAGTGCCCCGGGGATTGCAAACAGGAGGATTCCCAGGGAATCCTGTGAATCCCCTGTGAATCCTCCTGTTATAATTTCCTTGATCTTCTGATGGTTTCGCAAAAATCGGTTCGCAAAATTTCGCGTAACTATCGGAAGTTCAAGGAAATTTTTGCCAGAGGCATTCTCACTCATCCTTACCTAACACGAATACAGACTCTTGTTGTTTCTGCATTCCTATTACTAACCCTTAAACTAACTATAATTTTAACCGTCTATGTTACCCTCACATTTACTTACCCAAAAACCCCAACACTAACCCTCTCTATAACTATACTACTCCAGAAACTTGTTTTTCCTGTATCCCTTACACTGTTACCCTAACCTAACCTTCTGTAACCTTAACATTAGCCATTATTGTTACCCCAACACTAACTATTGCTTTATGCCAACACCCTGATTTTTACCCAAACAATTATCTCTTCCGTAAACTAAACATTTATTTTACAAGCTGGCATTTTCTGCACCAGGGGTAAAACAATCAGATTTATAAGTGTATATACAGTATGTAATATATAATGCACACACTGGAAGATGATGATCTGTATTTATTCATGCTCCTGAATTCTACAGCATATTTACACTTATCAGCAGCTGGTCATAATCTGTCCTACAATACAGTAAAAAAGCTTTAGGTAGGTGTGAAATGCTGTATAAAAAAGAATTATTTAACAAACAGAAGTGTTAATAGTTTATTTTTATCAACTTTCAACGTAAAGTGAATGAACAGAAGGGAAATCTAAATGAACATTTGGGGTGAACACCCTTTGCCTTCAAAACATTAATTCTTCTAGCTTTACTTGTACAAAGTTTTTAAAGGAACTCGGCAGGTAGGTTGTTCCAGACATCTTGAAGAAACAATCACTAATTAAGTCCTTCTTTGTCTTCACGTAATCCCAGCCACATTTATTGATGTTGAGATCAGGGCTCTGTGCAGGTTGTATCATCACTTCCGGGACTCCTCGTTCTTTTTGATACTGAAGATAGCTCCTAATGTCATTGGCTGTATGTTTGGGGTCATTGTCCTGCTGCAGAATATATTTAGGGCGAATCAGATGTTTCCTGATGGTATTGTATGATGAATAAATATCTGTTTGTATGTCTCAGCATCTGTTTGTATGTCTCAGCATCTGTTTGTATGTCACCCCATTATTCCATACCAACTCCATTTGCAGAAATGGAGCCCCTAACTTGCATGGAACCTCCACCATCCTTCAGTCTGCGAATACTCATTATGATACCACTCTCTAGCCCTTTGGAAAACAAACTGCCTTCCGCTAAAGCCCGATATTTCAGTCCAGAAAACCTGCAGCCATTGTTCTGCACCAAAGTTCTTTGTTTTCGTGCATAGTTGAGTGGCTATGCCTTGTTTCCACATTACACCTATAGCATTTTGGCAGCAATTCTTCAATGAAGACCTCCTCTAGCCAGACATCTCTGGACAGTAGATTGGGGTACCTGAGTCCCACAGGTTTGTGCCAATTCTGATAACTCTGCTGTACATTTCAAGGGAAGTAAGCATGATGTGTCTTTCTTCTGCCATACTAAAGTTTCCTTGGTTGATCACTGCATCTACGGTGCCTCAACCTTGTCCATTTCTTTGTACTTCTTCTAAGGAGAAAAGAACGGCTTATCTTGATGCCCCAGCCTGCTTTGAAATCTTTGCTGGGGAGAGACCTTGCTGTATATCTATCTTGTATCTTTTTGCTGGGCTCAGTTTTGCCATATTGTATGATCGGTGACATGAAACTATCCTCCACAACCTCACCTTGATAGCAGAGTTTAGCTGTTCCTCACCCAATTTTAGGCCTCCTGACTGCATGACAACCAACGTATGAAAATGATGATCATCACCTGTTTGGTATAATTGGTGAATCATACACCCGACTATATTCCTATAATATCCTTGACATTGTGCAAGTGTACCTACAAGAATTGATGCTGGTTTTGAAGGCAAATGATGGTCACACTAAATATTGATTTGACCGACTGATGATTCTTCCTTTAGCTCACTGTTCAATTTGGAAATTGATATAAATAAAAGGATAGAATCTAAATTTGTGAAATCATTCTTACTTTACAGCATTTTTTGCACACCTACTTAAAACATTTGTACACTGAATGCCACTGTGTGTGTGTCACGTATGGTTTACCATTACCAATACCATATTGTTCACCTTACAATACCCATCACTTTTCTTTTCAAATTTGGACATAGTCAGACCTCCACCTCACTAAAGTGCTGTCTTCTCTCTCTCTGACCTTGGTGCCTGCTCTTCCAAACTCAAACAGCTTAATCCCTCCCGCCAGCCAATCAGGATGTTAGTGTTAATCTTGTGTTAGTCCCTGGCTATTTAGTTGGCTCAGACACAACGTTCGTTGTTCGAGCAATGTATCTTCAGACTATTGCTAAGCCCCATATCTCTGCTAAAGCTTTTACTGCTCAGTTGCCTAATTGAGTGTTTCCCACTCCAACTCCTCTTCTAATCCCTTGTTGTCCAGTCTGCTGTTTCTCTGCCTGTTCCCTTGTGTTTTTCCTGTCTCCCTGTTCCAGTGCCCCCAGTGTCTTCCCGTGTCCCCTGGCTTCTTCTCTGCCTTCAGTGACCCCTGTGTCACCTGAACTTCCAATGTCTTCCTGTCCCAGTGTGTCTTTGGTGACCTCTGTGTCACCCGTGCCTCCTGTTGTCTCCTGTGTCCCTCTGTGTCTTCGGTGATCCCCGTGTCACCTGTGTCTCTCAAATGCTTTCTGGTACTAGATCTTTGGCTCTATTTCTACCTTGCCTGCTTACTGCCTGCCTCCATCCTGGCTATTATTGACTACTTTCTTGGTCACTCCTTTCACACCTCCACCCTGCAGTACATAGCGCCACCTTGCAGTTCTGTCTCCTCCAAGTATAACAGGTACATTGTGATCCTCTAGTGATAAGTTTTTTTTTTTTCCCTGCCCATGTCATGTTGGGAAGGTTTTGCCATACAATATTTTAAAACAAAATGAAAAATGTAAAAACATGAACAGGTAAGCTTTTTTTGTATGTCTCTTCTTCCATTAAAATAGGTACCTGCTTGTTCACAGTTATTCTAGAATACCTTTACGCCTTCTGAATTTACGTCATTCTGGCCCAGGCCAACAAAGATGGTGGAAGATACCAATCCCCGAAAAGGATCAGTCGAAGATATCAGAGCTGCAAAGGAAGCCAGGGAAGCTTAGTTCTACTGTAAATCAGCTACCAAACAGGTCCCAACAAATGATTTCCCAAAACCATTTTATTATGGACAACCATAATAAATAATTTCCCATTTTTAAGACATCACAATGGAGGTCAGCAGGTAAAAACCCAACACTCCCCTTTTATTTAGTACTTTTACTTTGCAATGTAACAAAGAGAATTTACCACGCTACTGAATTAAAGAACCATTGACAAAGTATTTAGCGCTGTCCTGCGGATGCCCTGTATCACCTGACACCTCGCAGCCAAAGCTGTGAAAACAAAAAAAACAACACTGCCATGAACTGAGAATGAAGTCTTGTAGGCCGGCCGCCGCTCGCTGCATCCCGATCTGTTAAAATATAAATTCCAGCCATTTGTTGATAAGCAAAACATTTTCATCCTGTCATATTATCAGTTTAGCAGACAAACTGCAGACATTTAGCAACTGAAATACCAAATGTGCTAATAAACATTTTGTCTTGTAAGCAATTGTTTGCTGCTGTTTTGTCATTTACTGCCTGCACGGAGGCAGTGGAAGAGATATCGCTGAATATATTTCATAAGGAGAAGACTGCAATGATGGTTTCCTGATTTATCTTGTGACACTCTGGGGAATTGTGGGTTATATAGGGATATTCCAGCTTGTAACATGTTCAAATTGAAGACCCAGCTGTACAAACTTCCCATCTGTAGCTGTCATTTATCACTAAAGATTGGGGACAGCTAGTGGTAAAAATAAATAACTGCACAGGGGGCCTCTGAATTGAAGGTTAGTATTGTATTTTTACAGGTTTGTAAATGTTCAAATCCCTGATCCTTCAATTGCGCTGGAGAAGTCCTCCATTAGGTCCCGCACTGTCCTTGATTTCTCCTTCATGCTGGATGCCACCATCTTGCTCTATCTTTTTCCTTTTTCTAGCTACATCACCCAAGCTCGGCATCTCTTTCTCCTCAATGTAGCAGCCATAAGCCTCCCGAGACCCTTGATGTATGTATCCTGGGAGGCTCTGGGCACCCATTGAGTCTTGATCGCTGCAGCGAATGAATAGAAGGGGCTTCACAAAAAGAAGAATATTTTTACGTTATATTAAAGGGCTGTTTACCCTTTTTGTAAAGTAAAAGTGTTAGTTTAAGTCTGCTTTAAATCTTGCGTGCAATCAGTATAGTGGTTTGCCAAGCTCTGCAACCAATTGCTTTGGGTATAGCATCATGTATCAATGTTTTGTTTGTTCTGAATGCTCAAGCATCATTTGTAATTTAATAACAATTTAAAGTGTGTATGTAGCAAATGAACATTTACACACTAATATATTTACATATTCTGAACAAGCCATAAAAGCACTTTAAATCCCTCATTCATCTCTGTATCTTTAAGCATTGTGAAGAAAGTAATTTTTATAATTTACAACACAGACATTGTGTTTATCTTTAGGAACAGAATCCTGGCAGCCTACCATTTCTTTTAATATAAACAACCAGCAGGTGTTTCTAAGCTGTTTGAAATGTACTGAAAATTAACCAGGGTCTTTGTTGTAATCTTTGGGAGTAAATAACTTCTCATTGAAAGCAGCTACAGATGTCAATGGTGGCTTTTTGTAAAGCTATGAATATAAAGTGGTGTCATGCAACATTTGAAGCATATCAAATAAATGCACCTTGTTTCATGGGCTACCAATGCTCTAAATGAAAATGCAGAACATTACTTCAATGCCTGAAAGGTCCCAAAACATATTCACTGTGTGCTTCTTCTCTCCATAGACTGCAAAAAGTTGATACTAAATGAAACTTAGGCACCTGCATTCATTGCAACTGAAAAAATACATTTGAGGATTATTGTTGGTTAATTTACTTCTGATTGGCCCGCCAATACCTTGTCTGAATGGACCTCAATGTTGAGAATTGATTCAATACTGTACAAAATTCAACCCAAATATTGATAGGTATCTTTGATACTATGACCCCTATGGCTGAACACTATACCTGTCAATGATTCTGGTGGCAAGCAATCTGATCACAGAACAACGGTGATGTTGGTCTTTATTGGCATTGGGCTGAATGATCCATGGTTGGGTCAAATTTGGCATAAACCAAAAGCCAAACACCAAGCTTATTGGAACTATAATAAAAGGGAACTAAATCTTCTATACCCATGGTGCCACCACCTTCTTCTCTTCCTCTGTGCAATCTTTAGCCATCCTAAATAGCTGGCCTTGGTGATGTAAAGCCCACGTAGCCTTACAGGAGTTTATTCAGTCCCGGCAAGCCTTTCATAAAGTCTTTTTTGTGCTTTTTCATAAACGTCACTTTACCCACCACACACACACAAAAATAGTCAAGAACCTTCACCTAGGCTAATTTTTGGTTCTTACAAAAAAGTTACAGTTAGATAAAACTTTGTCTCAGAAAAGCAGAAAAACTCATAAAAGTCCATTCCGTAACCTTTTCCTTAGTATTATATTAGCTTAGCAGGAGAGAAAAATCTTGTAAGCAACAAAACAAACAATGCGAGAGACGCTCCTAACAATAAACCGTGACAAAAAGTTGACCTAGAAGTAAACATGTTCTGCTCTAAATGTACAACAGAGAAGTGGCATCTCTACTAATGCATAATTAAATCAAAAATTGAAAAAAAGTGCAGAATCCTATTTAGAAAAATAAGAGAAATAGAAGGTTTTCTTTGCTTTCTGAAAATCTAATTTTCCTGGCTGTTGTTCTGGCTTTGATGGTTTTAAAAAATTCTCCTGGATACAAGTATGAAAAAAATTACATTAAAATTCCATTATACCTACAGTGAATTAGGAATAATGAATCCTTAATGCCCATGGCTACAATTTATGCTTTATTCAGACTGTTTTCACTTGTAGCCACCCTATTGTGCTGTATAAAGCTGAACCTGAAAGTGTAAACACCCCTACATCCATATTCCACAGTGCAAGGAATCATGGAACATGGAGTTTTCCAATAGGCAGGAAACTGATGTTGCAGATGTTTTGCAGTTTTCTATTGTTTATTCAAAAATTCTGTACACCCTGACACAACAAAATCAGCATCTAGCCTCCAAAGGCTGAGTTTGGGCTTGCTATAGGTGAAGAGGGTGGCATTAGATTGGGGGATTGGGGGACTGACGTCTGGTAAGCACTGGTGCTGGACCAGGGTTTACGAGATATATGTACATCTGCAGATCTTGATGATTTTGAAGGTTGTGCCTTGAAATTGTGCCATTGATGGGATTATTCCAAAGCAGAAACTTGCAATTTCATTAATCTTTTTACAGGCAGGATAGATTTTACTTAATATAATGTTCTTTGTATTTATTTGTTTTATTTAATCATGAGGTGTATACTAATGCTTTTTTTTCACTGCCTGTAATTTCTTTCTGTTCTGCATGGGGCCAACAAGGAGATCATATCATGGCACAAATACATGGGTAAGCAGGAACGGCAAACACTTAGATCAGTTTGGGACTGGCAAAAAAAGAAAAGGTGCACATGAAAAGGACAATATACAAAGCCATTCAAAATCCCCAGTATACTGTTCAGCTATTCAGCATATATATATATATATATATATATATATATATATATATATATATATATATATATGGGGGAGCTGAGAAGTTCCTGGCTTTGCCCAGACAGAAGAGAGCCAGAGTTATGAAATACCACATTTATTCGACATATTCCCGCCTGAAACTGATGCACTTGGTACAGCATAGTTGCAGCTTTTCTAGGCTGTTCAAATAAAAGTCCATTGGTTGGGCTGCAAACCAGCTCTCAGCAGCATCTTTGACATCAAAAATGTCCTCAAAACGTTGCCCCTTCAGGTGTTTCTTCAAATTCGGGAACAAATAATAGTCCAAAGGTCAGGAGAAAAGGGGGGATGGTGGACCAATTGGAAACCCAGGGTGTTCAATTTTGCAGCCACAACGTTGGATGTGTTTGCAGGTGTATTGTCCTGCAAAAAAAGGATCCCTTTGGTCAACTTTCCACCATGTTTTGTCCTAATTGCCTCCTTTAGCTGGTCCGGGAGGTTAGCATAATACTGTCCGGTGATACTAGAGCCCTGAGATAGGTAGTCCACCAACAGAATACCGTCTTTGTCTTTCTGAGTTTGGAACTTCTTCGGCCGCGGGGACCCACTGTGGTGCCATTCCTTTGACTGTTCCTTGGTTTCAGGATCATAGATGTGGAGGCAGGTTTCATCCTCAGTCACTAACCTAGCCAAAAACTCCTGTGCAGCTTCAAAATGGGCCAAAACGCCTTTGGATGCTTCAACTCATTCCCTTTTCTGATCACTGTTCTAACATTTAGGCACCCACTTTGCTGAAAGCTTGTGCATGTCTAGGATAGCAAAACCCAACACGCTCCTGTGAGATGTCAATTATCTGGGCTATCTTTTTTGCGGATATTCGCTGGTCCTCAATAATCAGCTCATCGACAGCATCGCAGGTTGCGGGGTCAGTTGAGGTTGGAGGGCACCCACTGCGGGGCTCATCTTCAACGGTGAAATGCCCAGTCTTGAAACAGGATATCCAGGTTTTGACAGTGCTGTAGGAAGGACACTTCTCCCCCAGTGTTTGTGACATCTCAGTGTGAATGTCCTTTGCTGGCTTTCTCTGGAGAAACAAAAACTTCATGACGGCACGTAACTCCAACAACGCGAAACTTGCTTGTGCCTCTGCCATCATAGCTTCTCACTAAAAGAAAAAACAGTTTTAAGAATTGCAAAGACCTGATATTTGCACAGTTACATACTAAGATATTAGGCTGTCATATGCCCCCACACTAATTTTTCTATTTCATCTGGAAGGGGGCAAAAGCAGGAACTTCTTAGCACCCCCTTGTATATATCTTAGAATGTAATGCCTCTCATTCTATTACAAATGCAAATCTAGGATTTTTCATTTTCATGTTTTGTTCTGTTCCAAATTTACAATTGATTTAAATGTTTTAAATATACAAAACTATATACAGATGGATGGCATAATATATACAGATGGTGGGACCACACACACAGTATATATATATATATATATATATATATATATATATATATATATACACACACACACACACACACACACACACACACAAACACAGAATGTGTATGGTTACAGGAGACTCAGACCGTAGAGCACACATGTGCTGATGATGAATGTGGTGGAACAGAGGGCAGCAGATAATTGATGTGTGCACGGTGGTTGATTATACAGAAGAGGATGGATGAGCAGAGAATGTAGTGGCAGATGATGATAGATGTAGAAATGGTGACAGAGGTGGCATGGGGTGCTTTAGAAGAAAGGGCTCAACGCTTACTTGGAAAGGTAAGGTGAAAAGATTTGTAGAAATTTTCACATATTGGGAATGACTTCTGACTTTTGTTAGAATCATTATTTCTCTGCTACCAAAAAATCAATTTCTATTCATTTGTATTTCTCACTGTTCCTGTTCAAATCTGATTTTAGGTTTGTTTTCTGAATGGAAGCCATCACTTTGTCTTGTAACCTGTACATAATATTGGTATAAAGGAACTTGTGTGCTTTTCTACATGCTCTTCTCTGGATTCTGATTGGTGAGTCGTGTTTTACGTTTAACTCTAACTAAAATTTTTATCTATAGCCTTTATAGGCTTGTTGAACCTCTTATTTTTGGTGGGATTTTTTCCTCATCCTAGTTATACCACTTTTTAAAAGGTAGCTGGGTCAAGAAGTAAGGGAAATACTTTCTGTATCCCAGGAACCCAACCAACCTCTTAAAGGCTGTACGCCATCTTTGTTGTGGCTAGTACTTGTGTGGCCCTTTGACCCTAACTGTCTAGCTAGTAGTAGGTAGATACTGTAAGGACTCAAATGACAATGATTTTCCAAACATTATTTTCCAAACTGTCTCCTTAGTCTTCATCTATAGTCAATCCCCTGCTAAGCCTCAGAAGGCTAGTTGCCCATTCAAGCACTTGGTTCCCCCCAGTACTACAGTGTGCAAAGAATCACTTCTAAGGGGACAAGGATTGGCAAATGACTGGTTAGCCCACTTGGCAGATAGGTCTACAGTGACAACAAAGGCTATACTGTAAGTCCTAATCGTTAATGGTGACTAGTTCAGGAAACAAAGGGCAGGCAACCAGTTGAAGAGTCAGAGAAAGAAAGGTTCAGCAACTGTGTAGGGATTGCAGAGTGATTGCTATATTATTCAAGGGAGGTCGGTCATCTCCTATGCCTCCAAGCACCCAGTGCCCAGACATAGCAGGGAGAAGCTAGGAGAAGACAGCTACTTGCAGTAAGGTTGCCGAAATCAGGAGCATGCGAATCCCCTTTACTAGTGCAAGCTTGGCTGGGACCAGTGGGTAACATTCCGCCAATGGAGACTAAAGAGGGTAAGTAAACACGCTCTAAGAGGGAAGGTGGCAGAAGTTGTTGCTGAAGTTTCGATCATATCCATTCCCAGATTTCACCATGAGATTGTACAGAAGGGCAAGTACTGACAGTTAAATTCAACTAGACAAAAACAAGAAATTACAAGAACAAGTCCAGCTGAATGTGATTTATTACTAAATGTAATACTATGACCGGGATAATTGGGAATCTGGACAGACATATGTAACGCTCTAAGATTTGGAGACAAGTGATAGCAGTAATTTCTTCTAGCCTAGACTGTCTTCTGCATCATGTCCCCAGTCTCCTTCTACCTCTTTAGAATATTCTCTGCCCATCATTTCGATCACCATATCTACAATCTTCAAGAATCTCCTTGGCTATGGATATAATAGACATTGGGCCTGATTTAATAAAACCAAAACTGGAGATGATAGACTATCATGTAAGAACCTGGAAATGGATTCCTAATATCCTCAAAGAGGACACCAAAAGCAATGCAATCCCAAGGCTCGATTCCTTTTCTACTGTTTTCAACTTGTTTGTCTTCACTGATTACATTTTGCTTGATTTCCTAAGTCAGAGGTGAACAGGAAGAGGTGTGAAATTAAATTTAGCAAGGACATCCATAAAAATGAGATGAAGAACCTAACCTTTCCAATTATATCCAGATGGATCTAGACTATAAACCAAAGCATAGAAATAATATGGGCTATTCTGGGGCTTGTTAACATTAAAGATATATAAATAGATCAACACATGCTGAAAATAGAGTGCATGAGCTCATAAAATTAACAAATGTTTGGTTACATATATTATCATTATCACTTAAAGTTGGTATAAATGCAATGACTAAAATGTCATAAAACCTTAACATGTTAAAAAAATAAAAAAGTTAAATTTATATTCTGCAACTTACATAGATTAATTCCTGGTGATTCTGACATGGTGACCTTGTTGAAGCATCTACTTTTTCCAAATTTTGCTTCCTATTGGTCAACCTATTAAACAGACTTCCATTGGACATTGGAAGTCTTTTTAATAGGTCCGTCATGTACATTAGTAAATGGCTGGAACTCAGATTGCTAATGTTAATAGCAGGCATAGGAACCTTGCATGTTTTATATTTCAGCAATCAGCCAGTAGTCTGTGTCGCCATTGTTCCCATTGGTTTATAGTTGTTACTGATCCAACAACCACCATTCACAAAGCCTATGAAATTGTTAACAACAAGCTGGCTATGGAGGCATTGTGCATGAACGTCACCCAAAAATTCAGCAATCCTTTTTAGTATACAGTGCCTTAGCAAACTCAGGGGGCTTTTTATAAAGCAGTGAACCTCACATTCACCAAACATTCTCTGGTGAAGAACCAATACATGAACCTGGAAGGATTTATTGGAGCATGCATTTACTTGAGCTTTTCAGGTGAGTTTCAGCTTTGCATTTAGTATTTGTATACAGGTTTGATGTGTGCTTTCAATGCTGCTGTCCGGGGTCCTGAAATCTAGCTCCATTGCTTCTTCAGGGATTTAAAACACACAAAGGGAAGGTTTAATTTGCATCGGTTGACCCAGGCACTTATTGATGGTTTAATGGAAACAAGTGTAGCATTATACCCAGTACACATGCCCACACAGGAAGAGGTGTTTGTAGTCTAGATCAGTATAAAAATATGGTGACAATACTGCTGCTATATAGACACATTGCAATTAAATAACATCACTCTTCTTGAGTTCTCCGGCAGTTGAAAGTAGATGTGAAACCAAACTGAATGACATTTAGTTTGACAAAGCACCATGTATCCTGAATAACAGCAATTTTTCAAATAAAATTCTTGCTCTTTTAAGTTTAATTTTCTTCCTTTAATGCCTTTCCTGCAGCCACAAACTTTCTACAGACACCCAAGTAATATATGCATTGTATTCTCAGGTTGAGGAAATATATTCTATGGAGTAAAGTAACAAAAAGAGGTTTGGGTGGGTTTGGTACAAGTGACACCCATGGACTATACCAGATTGATTTGTTCTGAAACGGTCTTCATTGAAATCTCATGTTACAAGTGACCACAGTAAGAGTGAAATGGTCACCCTATGCCGGGAAAATGTTTGAATAGGGTGTTTTGTTTCATTATCACCAGGTATTATTTTTTTTACATTTTCCAAGGTAAAAATGACTTATTTTAGCATGTTAGAATGTCAACACTGCTCCTACATAGACACAGAACAGATCTCTTTAGGACCTGAAGTCCAAAACCGTGTGGTTCTGCCACAGCTACTTCTTAAGCAAACATCTGCCCAGGAGTGGCATATCACACCATAAGTCATTGCATTTGCATACCTTGCCCTTGCAAAGAGGTGGAAAAGCGACATGATGCATCCAGAAGCTGTACTCACCGCAACTACTTGCAAAACACATGCACAATATAGTTCTCAATGGCTCCTATTGGGTTAAATGAGAGTGGTTGGGGGTGCAGTGGAGTGCTGCAGCAACTGCAATTGGTCCTAATGGTGGGTAAATATTGTCACCTTCGGACAAGAATTGTTTTGCTGGCAGGATTACTAAGTGTTATTTCCTGGATCACCCATATCACTTATTTATGACATTTATTACAGAAAAAATAAAATCCCAGAAGCTCCCCAAACCTAAGAGCTGGCAAGCTGCAATATATATTCAATTTTAGTTCCTGGATTTAGATACATTTTATAGGTAGATGCACCACGCTGAGGATCTGTAGGTCTAAAACCCTCCAATATTCAGATTTGATATGCCCTAATCTTTTTCTTCTGCTGAATTGAGAACATAGGAGCCATTGGCATGAAAGGAGATTTTCATCTATTGGTAAAAGTTAAACTGCCATGGGCAGAGTCAGCAATTTTCATCTGTGTCTATTCATCGCACTGCTACGCTCCCAGTGTAAGAATGACATGGGGTGACAGTGGTGTGCGAGCGCTCATTTACATCTTACAATCTGATTTAGCGATGAGCGTGATTTTCTGACATTTTCCCAGAACAGACTCTTTGTAAGCAATAAAAAAAATCACTATGTTCTAAATCGGGAACATTGTGTAACTGTATCTCTGTGGCCTAAATAGAACTCATTGTATAGCCGCTAATTATAGTTGGGCTGCCAACATGTACCAAATAAAGTTAATTTAACCAACTTTCTTAAGAAAATTTCAGGAGAAGACATTATGGAAGCGTGAAATGAATGGAATCTGTTTAGAAAGAAAATATGGACAAAGCAACATTATAACTACAGTATAAATTCACATTTACAGCTTAAAAAAGAGAAAATGCATGAAATGTGCTGAGACATAGATGTATGCTAGATTTAAACTCAATTAAAAGTAATATCCAATATTTCTAAAGCTCCAATTTTTTTAAATACTTTGGTTTTGTGCCATAAAGGATGCCACAGGGGGCAACACTTTGGGGTTTATTTACTAAAGGAAGTTTAGTTGTTCACTTACCAAGGAGAGTTATCCTTTTGCAAAGGATTATGCACTTCAAAGAATATCTAATTGCAGAAATTAGGGAAATTAAGATTTTTCTTGCACTTCACTGAATGCTTGAGGTCAGCGGAGCTTCATCTTATCTACTAAGCTAACTGAAATATCCCATGCAAGGTGATCATTTATTCTGCTTTGGCCATGGTTTGTTAGTAGATTACCTGCTGTGTCTCCCCAATGATCTCCTGTATTGTGCTTTACTGTATGCATATTTAAAGCAGAACTAGCCCTCAACAACTTCACCCAGTCTTCCTCTGAGTTTTGGATCTTTGGCCATCTCGATTGGCAATGGTTAAAAGGTGTCACCGCTGTCAGCCTTTTAGAAAGGAGAGCTCTGTTTTAGGGAGTCTTTACGGTGATTAACGAGGAGATCATACACATAAGTATAGGTTAATAGGTAAAGGTCCCTTTTAGTTTATTTGCAGACAAGATAGTGGTAAATGTCCAATGACCTTGCAGATAAACAGAGGAAAATGTCCAATGACCAGGCAAATAACATTGCTGGTAAATGTCCAATGACTTTGCTGATAACAGTGGTGAAAATAGATTGCAGACAAACCTTGGAAGTCATACACGGATGATCAGATGGAGAGCGGAGGATGCATGAGTATCGAGGAGCAGGAACCAAGAATTAGGAGCAGGAACCAGGACCAGGAACCAAAGAGCAGGAACCAAGAGCAGTAACCAGGAATCAAGACCAGGAATCAAGAATCAGGAGCAGGAACCAGGAATCAGGAAACAGCAACCAGGAGTCAGGAAACAGCAACCAGGAGTCAGGAAACAGGAAGTTGTCACGATCAATCCGCCCTGGAAGGAAATCATGGAGCCTTCATATAGTGCTGTCCTAGTCTCTGATTGGAGCTTGCACTGGGCATGTGCAGAGTAAGAATACGCACTGAGCATGTGCGAAGTGCGGTGCAAACTGAGCATGTACAATAACGTTTATTTACACATAGGTTTGTGACAACCACTGAGAATTCTCATGGGAGTTCATTTTTTTAAATTTTTGATAGGCCCAGCAACAGATGTAAACATTCTAAAAAAATGACAAAATGGAGATATGGAGAACTGTGATAGCCCCCAATACCTAGCCAGTAAATCAACATATCCGTATGGAAGCGTGCCAATAATTTACATTGTAAAGGAGACAGAGAATAGTTAGGTAGGTTTGCTTGGCATATCTCTTTTGCATAAAATACCTGCCTGTTTGAACTTTTTTATGGTTACTTTCCATTTGGCTTGTAATATTTTTTTCTTATTCTGTATTAATGGTAGGATTATACACCACATCATGTTTAGTGGACCTACAAGTAGTGCACTACAACATTGCAGTGCATTGAAAGGATGCACTAAACTATACAAATGGCATAAAATAATGGCATCATAATGCACCAAAGTCAGTTTCATGCTTTGCACATGAGCAGTAAAGAAAAATGAATGAATTACCAAAAATTCAATTTATTGTATTTGAACTAAATTGCAGAAAGGGAAAAGTGATAGTTGAGCTACCCATGTTTTGGATGCTGTGTCACCCGGCACATACTAATTTCTCTTGGGACAGAATGAACTCCTGAGCACCTGCGGGCGAGGTACGTCATCCCTGCCCTTCCCAAAAAAATAGGTGGGTAATGTGGAATAGAAGTAGGGAGAATTTGGCAACACCTGTAACCGAATGGGAAATTTAAAAAGGGGTTTGTTCTGATTTCATACAGTATACCATGGTGCAAAAAATGCATTGCTTCCACAGACATGTTTTAGGGGTGATTGGACCCCTTAAATGTGTTCTGAACAGTACCAGTACCTGCCAACCATAAGCCTACCTTTCTGCTCTAGCAAGCTATATGCAAAACACTCTCAATGCTGTACTGGCACTTTGAATTTCACAAATATTATTGTACAATCAATATCATAATTATATTACAGAGAGAAGCAAATAACATCCACACTACATGATATGGCCTAATTGCATGTTAGACCGAGAAGAAAGTATGAGATGAGACATTCACTACACACATAGCTAAATTACACCTTATCCTTACAATATACACATAATAAGCCCTTATTAATACAAAAATGCTTTCCGGCATTTCCGAGAGGTCAAGTTAACTTCGTATTTATGCATTTACCGCTTCGTTCCACCAGGCTCAGGTTAATGACGCATTTTTCTTGGTAGACATTTGAAAAGAGCATTAATTACATGTACAGTACATTTCAGTTTATTAATAATTGCTCTTGGCCAGGAAGATGATGTGAATGAGTCTGCCTTCTAACAATTACATTTTTTTAAATAAATGCAAATTTTTTTTGCAGAAAAATAAAAGTTAAATCTGCATTTTGGATAAAAAGGGCATTAATAACAATTGCATTCATATGTTCCATGTTCTGTAGAAGAAATATTAAATGTTGATTCTTCAGGGTTAGTTCTTAACATGACAATTATATATATTTTTTTGACAAAAAATAAAAAAATTCTAATGCACTTTGCTAAGTGAGTCATAGTTTTTTTATTTCATCATTACCTCTGAGCTGCTGTCAAGTCTCACTAATTATCTCTGCGGTGACGAACGCTCCTCTCCCACTTCTGAGTGTCTGTACAGGCTGACCCGTAGAATCCAACTGCTTCAAGACAAGAAAATAATAGTTTATGGAGATGGAGCAAAATAAGAGGCCGTGGGCAACTTTTTTTTCTAATTAGTTGTGTTTTGTCTTGAGGGTGCTGAGATATCATCTTGATAAAAACTGAAAACAAAATTCTGCCAGTGACCTTGAAGACCCTTATGTGCGCGCCTGTTGAATGGCCATCTTCAGGCTTCAAATATGCAAACCAAGGCAACCTATCATTTAATTAGGGATCACCATGAAATTCAAAATATAAAACTGCATTTCAGGCAAGCAGCTAACTACAAAAATTATTATATAGGAGTTTCTTTACCTTTCAAACTTTTTTTTATTTTCACTATAGACAGTTGTGGGACTTTAATGCTACCAGTCTTATGCAACTATTAAAAAAAAACAAAAAACTTTTATTTACAAAGTTTGAAAGCAATAACATTTACATGCGACCACAATAATATTTCATCATTGTGCATGAATTCTTCAATCAATGTTACCCAACGCGTTTTGCTTAAATTGTTCCATCAGGAGGAACATTGCCAAAACAGTCATATACCCTTAATTGTCCAAATCTGGTCAATATTTTTCAGAGATCATCAGTGCCGCACATAAGGAGAGGTCTTAAGAGGCTGGAAACACAGATTTTACCAAAGAAAATGCTGCCACTATCACCCTGCTCTCACATGTTGCTTCCCATCCAGGCTTGCAGAGCTTTGACAATTATTGGCATAGGACTGTTTTGGCAATGGTTCTCCTAAAGAAGTGATTTCAGCAAAACGTGTTGAGGAACATCAATTGAACCAATATATATATATTAGGGGTTACAAAAATTACAAACATAAAAATCCAGTGGAAACTATGGTACTGAAAGTGAAGAGAATCATATCCAAAGGAATTTACAATTTGAATGTTGGGGAATGAAGAATACGATAGGAGAATCAGAACTGTACTTGTTCAGTAATGACTAAATAGGACAGACAGAAAGATTGGTAAGTAAGCCTAAAGGTGGATTCTAAGGGCTTATCCAAATGTATTTTAGGTAGAAAGAATCTAATAGGTGGAAGGTGGTAGTTCCAGAAAGTGGAAGCAGAAGTATTGGAGCTGGGAATGGGAATAGATTATGAATAGAAAGGAAGAACATCAGTAGGTCATTGGAGCTTGGAGGCATGAAGAGGCTGGATAGTCTTAGTATAATATATATAATATATATATATATATATATATATATATATATATAAATGGATTAATGCTTTTATATTTGCCTGGAATTTTTCATGAACCAATGCCCCTAAAGCGACCTGCCTCTAAGTTTTCTTGTCTACATGATAATTTCCATATACATATGTATTTGAGTTGTAATAGGTGCTAAAAACAGATACAATAACAGCACCAAGCTTATTTAAGTCTATACTGCGCTGTACTCTTTTGCAACAAGAGATAATGTGTTATCTTTATTTGTAAATCTTCAGCAAAATAATTGAACGAGAGAAAGGAGAGAAAATCCTCCTAATCTCAGCCAAGTTCGTCTTTCCAGAAGCATTGAAGCAAGCCCTTCCATTTTCGGAACAATGCATAGCAAGATAACTTGAAATTATGTTTTTGTTACAAATTATCCCTATAAAAATGTACTTCTGATCCGTTGCTTAAAAATGCACATAGCTGTCTATGGTAACTCTCCATTAAAAAATAAATCTGCAAATACACATTTAACTCTTCAAGAGCTTCACTGAGATATGAGTGATAGGTAGTGTTGCTGCTCAGATTCTTCAATCGACCCAAACATCCAGCATTTGCTTTGGTTCTAAGTTACCCATACGTGGACACTAACTGTTTTGAACTAACTTTGGGTATTTCTAACCACAGCCAATGTACAGAGCGTTTTTTCACTGGCACTAATAATGTTCGTAAATAATGGGCTGTTTGCAATGAAAACAGTGGCCCAAGATTTGGCACAAAAAAACTCATCTATTGGAAAAAGATTTTGAAATACAATATCTGCAGAGAATGATGTTCCAGGACTTATTCAGCAGCCAAATGTGTGACTACTGGCAAAGATTACAATTAATACTAATACTAGTGGATCAGATCTTTGAATTTTGAATTTTAGCTTAGACCAATAGACTAGGTATGAGCGAGAATGCCTCGGGAAGATCCAATGGGTTCCAAAATTTTGCAAAACCACCGAAAATCACTATAGGAGGATTATAATGGCTGCATTCATAAATACAGCCCTGGGAATCCTCCTTTCAGTGAGCAATCCCCAGGCACTACAGGTCAGAATGAGGGCAAGCGCTCATTCTGACCTGTAGTGCCCGGGGATCTCTCACTGAGAGGAGGATTCTCATGGCTCCATTGATAAATCCAGCCGCGATACTCCTCCTCTCAGAGTGAGTCATGCGGCTTGCGTTTATGAATGAACGCGGCCGTGGCAAAAATCAGAGGATAGAATAAACATACTAGAAAGCAGCATATTCCATATAGAACCATACATGCACAGTTACACACACAGTTGATCAAGAGGAAGGCAACAACCCCTTAGGGAGTTCTGTATAGATATGTATTTATACAGGGTGATATTATCTCTCCTTAAAAATGAAGTAAACTCAAACCTTGCCCAAAACAAAAAAAATACATGTACATTCAATCCTGCAGAGCAGTCAATCGATGCGGAGGTATCTTCTATCAGGTCCCGCATCATCCAGGCATCCATCTTCGGGCCGGCGTGCCACCATCTTCTCCTCTTCTTCCGGGATCTTCTTCCTACGTCACCTGACACAGGCGCAAGATCAGACGATGTAGATGGGGAAAAAAACTTGCCGATCTCACTGCCCTTTTGACGAAAGGGCTCCTTCTGCACATGCCGAAGATGCTCGGGGATGCGCAAAAGGAGCACCCAAGTGCCTCCCGAGATGTGTGATGTAGGAATTCCGGGAGGCTTTGCGCTCTTTTTCATTCTCGATGGAGAATTAGGCGATTGAAAATTAGGGGGCGGTGCTACACCCTTTTTTTTAAAGGGTTGTCTACCCTTTTATGAAAAGTGAAAATTCTGAGTTTAGGTAAGCTTTAAGTGTCTCTTCTCAGGGGATAATAGATTCAGTTCCGCTAATCTCTCCTCAAAACTGAGCTCCTCCTTTCCTTTTAATAATTTAGTTGCCCTTCTCTGCACTCCCTCCAATTCCACAGTATCCTTTTTGTGAGCTGGTGCCCAAAATTAGACTTCACATTCCAGATGAGCTCTGACTAATACTTTGTACAGGGGCATGAGTGTTCCGGCATAGTCATTGATTGGATTGCAGACCTTCAGGCCTCATTGGTGAAGACCTTGTGACAAAATCTACAGTAGAAAAATTCATATAAACAGCTTCTTGATGAAGTCTGGAGCACCAAACCCTTTAGTAAAGGTCTTGTCTAGGCACTGATACAGAAGAGCATCCAAGCTTATGCCACTGGAGTGCCAATCAGCCCACTAGTAGTCAGTTTGCTAACCTGCACCACCACACCTCTCGAAAACCCAACTAAAACCATCCAGCCCCCATCTGAAAAGTATTCTAAGAGCTGTCAGAATCCTGAGGATTGTTTTGAGAATAATACATTTTTACAGAATGATGAAGAATAAATTAAATTGTTTCCTGCTATATCTGCAAAATTTACAGAAATTTACAGAAAAGTGCAGATGAAAAAAAAAGAAAAAAAAGAAAGAACGTCCTTTTACTTGATGACAGCTCTTGATTCATATCACTAAAGGTTTTAATGAAGCTTGAAGAATTGTCATAGAACAGTGTTACTCCTTGTCCCATGCGTAAATTATAAATGCTAAGCCCTATTAAATTTACCTGCAGGCTGACTTTCCAGAAGCATGAAACAGCTTTTAACCTTTTTTTTTCAGTAGAAGCAAAATGTACAGCTTTCACAGACTCAACTTCTGTGTAGGACAATGAAAAAGTCTAAAAAGAACACATAATGCATTTTTTAATTCAGCTTATTATTTGTAAATCATCCTACCTTGCAAATGCAAAATGCATGGAGAGAGAAAAGGAGAGAGAGAGGAAAAAATACTGAAATGGTTTTCAATTTATGAAGTTTCAGTCACCTTTATAACAAATAAAAGCAATTATTAGCTAAGAATAAAATATATGGATTCATGTCAGTGGCGGCAATGAGACAGCCAAGTGTGCTGTGTATTATGTTATGTAAACACAAATAAAAAGTAGCAGAAATTGTAAAGGTGTTTCATTTTTAGATGCTGACTATAATGTAACATAATATTCAGGATGAAATGCAAGCTTGGTGAATATGAACAGTTCCAATACATGGATGATAATAAATCAGCTTTTTAAAAAAAATAAAGTGAAATCAAAGCTCAGTTCCAGCTTGGGCAAAAAAAAAAATACAAACGAAATGAAATCCCTAGCAGCGTTTAAAGTGGACCTATCACCACATGGTAGATAATTCTTTCATATACAAAATGTGGATTTTTAAAAAACTTTTTTTCAAAAAAAAGAGGGGAAGATAACTCTGGGCAGAAGGGGCTTTTCCTGCAATGTAAAAAAAGTGACAACCTTACACATGAGCTATATGAGATATGGTGATGTAAACAGAAGCAGGAAGAAGACAGAAGAAAATGGTGGCCCCTGCTGCTTACTCTGTGCTGGAACAAAGAAAGAATCCAAGATAGTACGGATTAGTGTACATATATCGACACCAGAGAACATAAAGGACATGCATGGCTGTCTCACAAATCTTACCCCCCCCCCCAGCATTCTAATTCTGTCCGTATTACCACGCAAAAAGCATTACACTTTTTTTGCATGGAAATTTATTTTACATTGTAGGCCTATAATTCTTAGGCATAAGTCACTGAAATATGTCCAATATTTGTTAAATTTAACAATAAATTTTAAGTAAAAAAACACAAAAATCTGTAAAAAAAATTAGTGGAAAATGTAATATATATAGTATAATTATATATATATATATATATAGTTGAATCTCCCGCCGCTCCTCCCACCCGCACCAACGTATACACTGACGTCACGGGGAAAACCTGGAGATAGCTGGCTGAAGATCGAAGAAAGAAGACATGTCCTGAGGAGCTGCGGGGACCAGCAGGATACCGGGGGACGACAACGGAACAACGGACCCCAGTCTTCCCGGGGTCGCTAAAAACTTAAACTTATAAAAACACTCGGGAGTACAGCTAGGGAGGTAAGGAAAAGATGATGAGATAAATATATCCTAAATACAAGCTTATGTCTCTTACCTTTAAAAGGTGGTTTTTACCTGTTCATAGGTGTCTCCACTATGGTGGAACATACAGAGCAGGGCAGGTGGCACTGGAAACCACAGAAGTACTCAGGTACAGTTGAGTATCATGAGGTTTAGTTCCACTTCAAGTATATGCTAATAATTAAATGTCCATAATCTGTCCACATGTCTACTGGTCTGGGTCTACCAATTAGCCTTCTCCTTGGAGATCTCTGGTTCCAAGATACATTAGGTGTCTACTCCATATAAAATCAATAAAGTCAGAATTAAGTAATGGAGGAGGTAGTATTTCATTTGCCAGTGTGGTAAATCCTGGGCTTCCTCCATGTTTTTTTTCACTAGGTTCATACAGTAAAGGTGTTAATTAGTTGTATTTTGTGAATTTAATCATCTTTCGTTGTAAAACACTTAGAAGTTCCTCTTTAAAACTGTGAACTTATTTCATTATAGTAAGAGACATTTCTCCTGCAGCCTTTTTTCTTTATAATGTGTGAATGTTCTGGCCTAACCCTTTGTGCTTCATAAATTGTATTTCTTATAGGGTTCCTTTTTGTCATCTCCCAGAGTGAGACTTTAAGAAAGCAATAATGGGATGTAAATCCCTTATATAACCCTCAAGGAAGGTCGAAGAGTTCCCAAATACAGACTGAGGTTTAAGTTATTGCAGAGACTGAGCTACATTTTAATATTGAATGGCTTCACCCATCTGATTTATTTCCCGTCAGATTATAGAAACACCTCAAATCTTCTCTTTCATACTTTAATATAAACTCACATAAATTATTACTTGTCGATTGGAGGAACTCAGTTCAGACACAATGGATAAAATGTCCCCATTCATTATGTTGCATGTATCCTTGGTAGTGGTGCAAATTTTGTAGGTGGAAAAAAGTTAATTTAATATACCCTTTTTATGTAACTAAAGAAACCTATAAGAGGAACCTACTGTCTGGAGGTGTGGTGTAAGGGTATGAGGGATAGGTGGAGGGATAGGGATCTGTTGTTCAGAAATGAATATTATTTGTTGGGATACATTAGAAGATATTTATTGTTGCCCTATTAAGGGGTTGTTGACAATCAAGTGGGGTCATCTGTAATTCTCCAGAAAACTTGGTTTAAAAGCTAAAACATACTCTTATATATATGCCTCCCCCAAGTCCTCCATTTTCCAACATTTACCCTAAAATAAATAAATCTCTTTGTTTTAATTACATCAATTATTTAGGATGCATAAGCATTAGTAGGCTTGGTATTTGGCTTTGGGTCTGTGCCAAAATAGATCCAAAATGAAAAATACGATTGGAATCAGGGCTAAGCCTTACGGTATACCTATCATAATGGGTATAGTGTACAGCCTGTCATTGGGACATGAGAATATTTCCCCCATTAACTTCCATGGTGTAAGGCCCTGGTTGAGCACCAGTGCTCGCCAGATGCTACTCCCCCAATTTAACTCTGCACTCTTCGCCTAAATTAAGCCTCTGCTAAGCCTCGGGAGGCTAGATGTACCATCCCACCACACTGGTCACCTCTTTGGACTTCTATGCGTAAAGGATGGTGTCCGGGGAAGGACTGACAGAGGACCAAGAGACCGAGGATAATGCAGTATCAAGATTCCAGCAGTGACAAGTCCAATATACTTAGCCAGAGGTCATTCACGGGTAATCAGTCCACCAGACAAGGTATCCAAGGATTAACCTCCTGGGCAGTTCATTTCTGTCCATATTTATATGTCCAAAAGCTTGTTTTTCATGAAAATTTATTTCGCAGTATATTATAATAGTATGAGTATAATAAAGTTTGAAACACAAAACCATGTCAAAATAAACAATAACACATTTTTTTAAATAAATATATATATATATATATATATATTTTATTTAAAAAATAAAAATAAATATTATACTATTATTTTATACTGTAAAATAAATTTCACAAATAGATTTGAAATTCCCGCCACACAAAAGCCGCATGCACCAACGTTTCCGGGAACTTCCCGTTGACTCATCAGATGCGGAGGACGCCGGCCGGAGGAAGCGAGGAGACGGGGATCGCAAAGAAGGATGACGGCGGATCAGGTAAGCCTCTTTTTAGTATTGTTTTACATTGTTCTCAGTACTCAGGGTTACCGTCTTCAGCATTTTTTTTTTTACCCCAAGTCACACTTGGGATTACTTGGGAGGTTAAGACAAAGCAGGGTAGGGGTCACAGGCAAAATGTTAGCCCAGGCAGCGTAGAAATGCAGGGTTGGAAAAAGGGAAGCTCAGCAACAGTAAATTCAATGAATAAAACAGCGGCATTAGGTCAGCCCAGCTTAACACCCCAACAGGCAACTGGTGATTGTAAACAGAATGTCAAAAGTCCTAAAGTCCTAGCAGCCGAACTGAAAGGGAAGAAGGAGATTCTGCTATTTCCTTGTTCTCCGTGCTGCTGGACAGAATTACCAGGGTGTGATAATGTGGTGGTGCACAGCATGGGATTGGCAGCCAGATAAGCATCTCTTAACACTTGGAATATGAATAAAGATACTGAATAAACACTATAACATTAGGGTCAATTCAGGCAAACACTCAGCGAACAAAACAAAAGCAAATTCGACCAACACTATATATTAGGTATTTATACTTTTCTAAGAAACACAGGCTGATCATGGCAGGTGGTGTCACGTTGACCCTCTATGATTGAAAAAAAATAAAACCTAATGAATGAAAGGGCCAGGAACAGTTAGGCTGGGAAGGAAAAGGCTAGATCATGTTGTATATCCCCCAGCCAGAAAATAAATCAGCCTCACAGTGTGCAATGAAATCAGAGTAAGCAATTTCAGTTCAGCAGAGGAGCCTGAACAACTATGCCCGGTGGAAGGTAAGACTGGATGCAAACTTTCAGGCTAAAAGTCAAACTGAATCCACATTATTATTATTGTTATGCTGTCAGGCTGCCCAGGAAGGCTATGCCAGATTTTCTGAAAATGTTTTAGTACTGCAGTCCATGTTAAACAGAGTACAGAGGCTTGGATATCCAATGGTCCAACAAGTCCCCTGCTCCAAATAGCAATCCCCAAACTTGATAGGCAACATTGTTTTGCTTAAAGCTACGTACACTGGTAAAAGGTGAAAATAACATCCCAAGTAGAGAAAGAGACAGCAAGGCATAACAACTATACAGCTTTGATAATCAGGAAGCAAAACCTGTAATAAGCAATAATGTACTACAGTATGTACAGAATATATACAAGGTCAGTCTAATAGATATTGAGACTGATATATTAACTCACTTTTATTTATTTGTATCACTATGCTGCTAATGCTGGCTCCTTCAATATTCTCTCCATTCACAATTAAGCACTGATGCTATCTTGTTTTGTACTGGTGGAAAGTATGGAGCAGATTAGTTTCTGTCACCTGTTTTAAGATATTTGATATTTATTTCTTTACTGCATCCATTGACTCAAAGCATGTTAATTTTTTTACCAGTTTCAATTTAGGGAAAAGGGAAAAGTCCCAAGGTGCCAAATCTGGTGAATATGGAGGATGTTTCTACCTAGTATTGTGTTTGTCGGTCACAGAAAGTGCTGTGTGAGAAGGATCATTTTCCTGATGAAGAATGAAACCATTTCCCACATTTCTGCCGTATTTTTCTAACTCTTTCTCTCAGCTTTGTCAGAACTTTCTTATAATAATGTTGGGTCACTATTGTGCCTTCTGGAACCCATTCTGCCAAAATGGCTCCTTCATGTCATAAAACACAATGAGCATGGCTTTTAAAGTGGACATTTTTGGTTCTTGGTGATGAAGGTGTTTCCAGTGACTGTGGTTTTGTTTCAGGATCATACTGGAAGATCCGGGCTTCGGCACCAAGTGATGACTTTATAAAAAAAGGTTCGGCTCCACCTCATTTTACTGCAGTGTCAGTGCAAATTTCTTTGTGGCACTCTTTTTGCTCTGGTGTGAAATTTTACTAAAAATATCAAATTGAACAACTTTTAAACTTCTCATGATTTTCCCACATGAGGGAAAACACAATGGCATTAAACGGTGACATTAAATGGTGGTTTAAACATTTATGACAAGTGCTCAAAATCATCTCACTGCTTTACCATAGAGAAAGAAACAAAGACTCCTTGTTTAATAGAGAGACCTCCTAAATATCCTAATTCCAGGTGAATATAAAAGACACAGCTTTGTATACAGCTTTGTATAGATGAATACATAAATGACATATTTATGTGATAAGGAGATAAGCTTATCTATCTGTTGCTTCTTTTTTTTAAGGTTCAATCAAAGGCTGGACAAGATCTTTAAGTTTTGTTGCAGAAGAATAATCTTGGGCCTCCTATCTTGCCAGGTGAGCTGTGCTTTATGGAAAAGCTGTATAAACCTCAGGATGAGTAAACAAAAATGCAAATAGTTTGCCAGGTAGAACAGCTATACGTATTTGATCTGTGTTTTCAGCTTTTTGTCTGGAGTTTAGCTTTAACACACACTGATAGCACATTTACATTGCTCTCATCACTCCTATATGCTTATCTATAAAAAAAAAAACTTTATTTTCTCTTTCATGGGGGCTTTAGGATAAACATGTGTTCTCTGCTTGACCAAGCTGCCTATTCATCGTAGGTATCAATCTTTAGCGTCGCCTGTAAATATACCAAAAAAAGAAAAAGATTTACGCTAAGCTCCACTTCTAGAACAGTCTTTGTGCCTAATCATTCTTCATTTCAAAGATCAGCTTGCGGTGTTTTTTGTAGTTTGCAGAAGGATTACCGAAACTTTATTTTAGCATTATCTCTAAGAAAACACGGAAAACACATTTTGGCTGTGTACTTTATTAGCCTGATTGGATGGATAGACACTGCTTTCACATTGTGCTTAAAGATCAGATGAGATCAAAGTGTTCCTGAGCTACAAACTAGTTGCGCATACTGAGAGGTGTTACTTTTTAATCATAAACATACAAGCCTAGAGATAACATTGCTGGTGGCTTCAATACAAATACCTTAACTGAGCTAGTGAATAGGAAAAAAAAAAATCAGCAATCCCAGCAGGGAAAACAAGGGGCAATGGCAATTCCTGAGCCAGTGTAAAGAAAATGCTGCTGAATAGAGTTATCTAATGAGTATCAGGCCTCTGGTGTATTGTAGGGAATGCTATTTCCCAACATAGACTAATCAAACTTGAAGCAAAACTGTCACTGCAAGAAATATAAATATATAGTTAGATAGAGACAGAGTTAAAAATATATAATGTTGGTGTTTGAATTCGAGTTGTCCCCATATTGGCCCCGAAAATGGTGGTTCGAATTCAGGCAGACCCGACCCGAAAAACACAGAATTTGATTTTGTGAATTCGTGTTTAAAAAAATGTTTTTTTAAAAAATAAAAGGCGAACTCCAGATAAACTCTCAATGGAGTTTGTCCATTTAGAGTTAATCTGAATTCAGTTCCCACAGTCACCGGTCTGTAATTATTATTGATAAGTACAGCCTGGAGAGCGTTGAAACTTGCTGATAGGAGACACATGAGTGCTTCCAGTCAGCTGTGACTGCAGATGAACTCTCAATGGAGTTTCTCGGTCTGTACTTATCAGCCCGGTGACCGTGGGAACTGAACTGCAGATGAACTCTCAATGGTGAAACTCCATTGAGAGTTCATCTGCAGTTCCACTGTGATCCCTGGGCACTAGAGGTTAATTAAGGAGGCATGCGAGTGCTTCCAATTAGCTGTGACTGCAGATGAACTGCTGTTCAGTATGTGTTCCTGGATAGAGAATCTCTATCCAAGAACACATACTACAGTTATGCTAGGGCTGCAAAAGCAATCAAGGGAGCTGTCAGCTCCGCTCCCCTGATTGCTTTTTCAGTTCTTCACAGTCCCGAAAAAAACCTGAATCCCCCCCCAGACTTTAATGGTGTTCAAATTCGGCGTTCGATCACCCGAAAAATATCGGGCTATTTAATCAAATAGCTGCCGAATCAAAAACTCAGCTGTTCAGCCAACACTAGAAATATATATTGAGCAATGCTAGCAGTTGGCCAGCAGAGCACCATAGAAGCCTATATAAGTGGTTCTTGTATGCCTATTTTAGAACTAATGGTCCAAAGAAAGCCCCTAAAACATCCTAGTTCATGCAACAAGTTGTTGAGTACCAACATAGCATTTTGGTATTTGTTGGGGACCTGGGTGTGTAAACACTTTTTCGCACAATCATAGGGCAGTAAGTGTACCTCTAAGTGTAGGTTTCCCTCTAAGAGTACAGAATAGGCCTGATAAATCACCAATGGTAATGCGGTCATGCTAACTTCATAGAGATTTAAAGTACTCTTATACTTGATTTTGGGGGTTTTTCCTACACATTGCTGACATTGGCTAGTATTTTAATTTATCTTGTTGCTGGGTATGCTTTTCTGATATCTGGACGGTCTTCAACCTTGCCTCGTTGTTGCCTACTCATTGCTACCATCTAGTTAGTCTTTTATACTTCTTACAAGTTTGCCTATTTATTGGTAACATCTTGCTAGTCTTTTAAACATGTCTTGAGGTTGCCAATTCATTGCTAGTCAAAGACCTTGGCATGCTGCTGATACCCATTGCTGACCTCTGGATTGCATTTGGCCTTGCCTTTCTTCCACCAACTCATTGCTGACCTTTTGGCTTTCCTTTGATCTGTTTGATCTCATCTTCATCTTAAGCTCAGAGATTCCCTTTTGATCTTTTATTGCTTACTCTGACTCTAAGCTTTCTTTATCTAGGTATTTCCTTTTAGGTTTGTGTGTTACTGTACTCTAGTTAATACCATCAAGGCTTTTCTGTCTCTGTCTTCCATCTTGAGCAGGGATTTTACTAGATGGGATGCCCAAAAACCATTCTCTTAAAATAATATGTAGTTATCTATACCTTCAAAGGTTCTATAAAAGAACACACAGTTATAGTGAATTTGTACTTTAAGGTATGGTAACGTAAGTTTTCTTTCTATGAGTACAGAATATATTTAATGCATCACCAATGGTTAATGTGGTAATGCTAAAGTCATGGAGACTTAAAGTATTTTTTACATGATTTTGGGATTGCTGCCTACTCATTGTTGACTTTGGCTAGTAATTGAATCTGTCTTGTTGCTGAGTACATATTTTTGATATCTGGATGATCTTCAATCCGGCCTTGTTACCTTCTCATTGTTACCTTCAGGTTAGTCTTCTAAATTGTCTTCAGGCTGCCTACTCATTGCTGACTATTGGCCAGTCACAGACCTTGACATGCTTTTGCTACCCATTGCTGACCTCTGGATTGCCTTTGACCTTATCTTTCTTCTGCTTACCCATTGCTGACCTTTTGGTTATTATTTGATCTGCAGGTTAAGTTCAGAGATTCCTTTAGATTTTTCCTTCTAATGCACCTGAACATCTAAACCTCCAAAGGCTCTAGAGAAGACAGTTTACCTCTAGACTCTGTAGTTTGCTTTTTATGAGTTCACACCCTAATACTTGTATTTCAGAATTACATACCGTGGCTTCAGGTGCTTCACACTTCTCTGGATTTCTGCTGAGATGTTTCTACACCTTGATTTCATTTCACCAGTGGTAATTTAGGTTGATTGAACATGACTTGGAAAGGCACATGCCTCTTTATAGAAGGTTTCATAACTGACAGTACATATATATAACCAAGCCATGAGGTCAGAATTTACATTGAAGCACAAATCCTATACATTATCCTACCAACATTGTCCATTTTTGTCTTTTCTTGTATTTAATGTTTTTATCTGTCCATAAATAACTATTTTCAATTATTTTGATGCATTTGACCCATTTCATTGATATCTTGATTTGGAATTAGAATTTGCAGTGTCAATCATTACAGTTTTCCTAAAAAACATGAGCCAATATTTTAATATTATTGTATTATTATTATTGTTATTAATAAGATAAGTATTAATAAGTAATTAATAAGATGTATTTATGTAGCACCAACACATTACAGAGCACTTTACAAAATCTGTAGTTATGTCTTTTTGTTTTTAAACTTTATCTATTGCTTCAAATTTTTGCAAAAGATTTACTCTTTGAGCTAAGGTATGAATTCTCTCCAGCAGCCCTTACTGCTAATAATAAGCTGCATTACAAGGGACAGCCATCTGGTGAATCTCAAAACTTTAATGATGCCATTCTGTGTGAAAGATGTCAGTATGATACAATGCATAAGGTGTCAATTAGCTCACACATAATACTGACCTTTTTATAAGGTAGGGGGTTGATAGAAACAAAGCCCAGATGTACAGACATGCATATTCTTGGCACAACGCAATATTTAGTAACCCAACACATAATTTAACATTACTGGCATGTCTTCCCTCCATATGAGATGCAAGTAGATCAATTGTAGTAATTGGCATTTCGCAAGTCTAATTCAAAACCTTGGATAAGTGTTGTAGAACGAGTTCCTAAAATAAAGTTTTATTAGTAAATCATGAAACCTTGGGTAATAATGTTTGTGGGGAATGCTACAAAAAGGATCCCTGGGTATATACAGTCCACACTAATGAATCACAACCCAACACGTTTCTGAGTCCTATTATTGGTTTCACAGGCCATGGAGCTAGTGACCACTCGCAGCATGTATTGAAAACCAAAATAGAAACCTAATTCAGCCTTTGTTCAATAAATGTAAGACACAAAAAATAAGATCAAGGGGGCAGGAAACAAAATTAGGTTAAAAGACCAAGAGCACAGAAAGCAAAAGCAGGGCCTGAATGGGACCTGTACTCTGGTACCTTTTAAAGAAGGATGGAGTCTTCAAAGAAAAGGACCACAGGTGTGTGTATATTTAAAGTCTGAAGCTGCAAAGAACTCCATGTTGCTGACCAATAGATAATATGCAGCAGCCCAGGTACAGCACCATCAACAGGTCTTCCCAACAAGTTCTAAGAGCTGATTCCTATGCAGCTGGTTAGGGCAGGGCTGCCATACTGTGAAGAATGCTACACACCCAGATCCAAGTATAGCACTGTGGGTGGGAAACTGATTGTAATTGCACAGGATTAGTGTGTGTGCAACAACACAATACAACACAGTCAGACAAATCCAGGGCACCATGCACATCGGCATTAAATGGAGCTGGAGTTTGAATTTTAGAATTCTAAAACACAGCCATCTAATAGTGGTATAGATTATGGTAGATTAGTTGGGGGCATGGCCCTTTATTTAGCTCAAGTTGGAGCCAGTGCATCTGCGGGCAGGTACAAAGAACTTTTGTTGACAGGCAAATTGATATAAAGGCATTGCAGCTGCTCAGGCATTGGTTTTACACTTTTGACTCTACCACAGATTTGTTTTAGATGCTAAAGGTTAGATCCCCTTTTAAAGATCTAAAGGTTAGATCCCCTTTTAATTTTATTTGTGTTCCAGCATCTTCGGCATCACTCCTATTTCTTCCCAACAGAACGCAGATTTAAGCTACATACACTTGCTAGATAATTGTCACCCAACACAAATAACTGTGATCATCTCAGGCACAAATCTTGCATGTGTAGAACCATCATGGTGGAGGACTAATGAGTGCTAAACTACCTTTTCCTATTAGGGAGGACACAGTGGGTTGCCTCCCATTCATCCTCCTCCTACCCTCTCTATATACATGAACATAGCTATGTATACAGCGCTTGTTTGTTCCATAGTGGCTGGAAACAATCACAAAATATCATTTCCAGTAACAGATATATGATATCTGTACATAGCTTTAGTAAGAATTTGTTTTGGTCTGCAAGCCTAAAGGTGAACAAACTCATAAACCTAATAGACCCCTTCTGGCACCTTCACTGTGTAATGCTTCATTCAAAGTCATCTACAAGACAGGAGCTGAAATGTGTCTGTAAGTGCAAGAAAACATAAAACTATATTTGAAATTATTTGTAACCGCAGAGAAAGATTTCCACTTTACAAACAGAATAGGTGGGGAAAAAAGGCGCCAATGTACTTAATGTGTAACTACAAAAATGAAACTTTGGGGATCTGTCCAAAAGGTTTTACTAGAAGAAGTGTGTTCTAATTAAGAAGCAGGATATTGCTTTAAAATGAGGAGTTTTTGCTAATTAAAACCAATTCACATGTTTACCTCCCTACCCTGCAAAGAGTGAGAACAGCTATTAGAAAAAGTAACATCTGGAACCACTGACATTAAAGTGGACCTATATTTAAAAGAATTCTAAAACTTAGAACAAATTTGTTATATGTTGAAAATTGTTGTTTTTTCATGCTTTTTTTTCTTTCCAACATACTTTGTATCCTCAGATGACAACGATCATTAACCATGTCACACTTACCTCTTACTCACTAAAGCATAGGGGACTCTCTCCTGCGCATGCAGGCAGTTTTGACTCTGGGTGTGCCTTCGCTCCCAATCTTTACCAGTTTCATGCATCCCACCAGCCAATCAGGAAATAGCCTCCTAATTATCCCTGGCTATTAAGCTAGCTCAGACACAGCACTTAGCGTTTGTGCAACAGGCCTCCACTGTTGCCGGGCCCCCTAACTCTGCTGAGCATTTCCTGTACACCTGTTGGGTTATTCAGTGTTTCACCTGTCCATCTCTCGTGTTAACCCCTTGTTGCCCAATCTGTTGTTTCCCAGCCTATTCCGTTGTGCTGTTCCATATTTCTCTCTGTCTGTGGTTATTCCCATGTCACCTGTGCCTGCTTTTGCCTCCAGTGTCCCCCCGTGTTCCATGTGCCCGCAGTGGCCCCTATGTCACCGTTGTCTGTCTCCTGGATCCCTGGTATCTGTCCCCTGGCTTGTGACCTAACCACTCTTGCTTTCTGCCTGCCTCGACCTCAGCCTTCCTTGACAATTCTTCTGCTTAGTGATTTGGTACTGTGTATCATCCTGTCCACCCAGGTGTGCCCAAGGACCGCAACCTGGCAGTAACCAGCAGTGCAACATCCTCACCACTAGAGGCTCTGGAGAAGACCTAATTACTGCTTAGACTCTAAGCCTTGGCCCTTCTCAGGGTTCACACCACTTCTGGCAAACCATACTGTGAATATGAAGGAGCAATGTTCTCACTCTTGGACAGAACCATTCTTTAATCATCAGGTTCTTGGCTAAAAGAAAAAAAAAAACCTTAAATGTATAACTTTCTTACACTGAACCTCTAATTCTTTTTTTTAAACCTTTTACGTTTTAAATGTTGCAGTCACTAGCACCGTCTGGGTTCTATCCACCTTCTAAATTTGTAAGTAATTCAGGCAGCAGTCCAAATCCATTCACTCATCTCTAATTACTAACCTCGGTTTGTATTTTGCATGAGTGCATAGCAAAGCAAAGTAATTTCAAACCCCCTAAATGTAATTATTTCAGAACTCTTTTCTGAAACACCTGAACATGTAGACGGATTTGTCTAATTGACTTAATTATTATTTTGTGAGATAGACGCAGAGCCGTAGCACCGCTCGTGAAGCCGCTACATTGCCCCATATTACGAAAGTTGAAGTCCTCTATTTCAAATACAGCAAGCAAAATATAGTTAAAAGTCAATGAAACATGAAGGTTGTCTGCAGTGTTTTTTTGAAAAGTCTGTTTTCTATTTCCTTTTTTCCTTTTTTTTTTTTTTTTTTTAATGAAAGCTGTTTTAATTCCCAGCAATTCAGGTGTTTACAGATGTGTATTTTGGCATCCATCTACCATGAGCACATTAGAAAAACTTCATGCCATTGATGGGGCAAGAACTTCAAAATTAAGGTGCCAAAGTGTCAGCCCCGAGCTCTTGGTTAGGATTTGTGCTTCTGCACGTCTTCTCTTAAGATATTGGCCCTGATTTAATAAAGTTCTCCAATGCTGGAAAGAATACACTTTCATCAGTGAAGCTGGGTGATCCAGCAAACCTGGAATGGATCTGGTCCAGGATTGAAAACATTTGCTAACAAATAGCAAGCAAATAGTTTGACTTTTAGGAAATCCATTCCAGGTTTGCTGGATTGCCCAGCTTCACTGATGAAACTGTATTCTCTCCAGCATTGGAGAATTTTACTAAATCAGGGCTATTGAATATTCAGCTTTCGATGGATACCATATGGGAGCTGAATGATATCACAACAACTTTTACAAGCTCACAAAAAATATTTTTTAAAAGTGAATTTTTTTCTTTTTTTAACCATCATTTAATAATGTATTTTTTTTCTGAGGGTAAAGGGCTAAGCAATAAGCAGAGCCTATTGCTTGCACTTTCGTGCAAAGTCTGCTTTAATGGGGCTTAAATTGTAGTAGGAGACCTCAAACGTTATACAAAGACCAATGTATAATGCAAATTCTTCTGTCAATGAAGAGACAAAATCCTTTCTTCTAATGTACCACTACAAGAACCAGTTGACTGTTGCATTATGTTGTAACAAATCCACTTGAGCAGTTACCAGATGCCCAAAGGAATGTGGATTTCCTGTATGTGGCTAACCAACTCTATATAATGAAAATTTAAACACGTAAAGCATTCAAAAGACCCCTTTACTAGTTCAATGGGTGGATTGGAGTGAATTGGAAATCTTCAGTAAACATTTGATTGCTAATGTTAGAGTATAAAGGTTTGGCTAAAATTTGTCCTTGGTAGGGAGAGCGAAAATGCCTCTGGCATTCTCGCAAAAATTTCCTCGAACTTCCGATGGTTCCGTGAAATTTTGCGAAACCAACAGAAGATTAAATAAATTATAAAAGGAGGATTCACAGGATTCCCTGGGAATCCTCCTGTTTGTGATCCCTGGGGCACTAGAGGTTAATTAGGTACAGCCTGTTGACCGTGGGAACTGAACTGCAGATGAACTCCCAATAGAGAAACTCCATTGAGAGTTCTTCTGCAGTTCCACTGAGATCCCCAGGCACAAGAGGTTAAATTGGGACGTCTCCCCATTCAAAACCTCTGGTGCTCCCTGATTGGCTGAAAAAAACATTTTTCAGCCAATCAGAGACCACTAGACACTTGTCCCAATTTAACCTCTAGCGCGGGGGATTACACACTGAGCTGATCTATCAATGCAGCCGGCGCTGCATTCATTGATCAGCACAGCCCACGATTTTTTTTTTTTCTAAAACGTTTTTTTTTAATTTGAGCTTGATCTGCGAATTTACACCGGCAATTCTCGCTTGCAATTTCGGTGAGTGAGAATGTCCGAATTTGCCCAGAGATTGAGTTTTAAAAGTAACAGACTGTCTTGGAGGAATGGTTACCAGGGTGCTTTAAATTTCCTTCTTTTTGCTGCCTAGCAAGTTTTGAAACAGCTTTAGTTGAGTGTGCTTTGGAAGATTTTGGGTTCACAAAATATTTCCTTCTTTCTCTTGAGAATTTACGTTGGTGCATGCCAGTAAGTATATTTACTTCCTATTTCCTGCTTGAATCTCCCACTGCCATCCTCAATCTTCTGGGTCTAAAGTCAACTTTAACCCTTGTCTTAGCTTCAGCTAATTGACTTGAAGACCACTATTTATAAACACCTAAGAGGACCACCAACATTTCTGAAATACAAGGGGGCTTTAAAATTTCACATTTGTCCCTTTACCAAAACCTCCTACTGATTATCACTGTGAAAGACCCCATATAACGATCCTTCTTTTCTGACTGTCTACATGGGGTTCCCTCAAGACATGAATTGTCTTCTGGGAACCCCTTTTTTAATTATCATATCCACAGCTCCCAGTACATTAGTGTGGTGGTCATTAAGAGGAATACTCCAATGGGAAGAATATCACCCTTACAAATATCCCAAATGATCATTAATGTTATTTAAACTGACCCCAGAGGTACAAATTGCGCAAAGAACCCCTAGCGATATCTGAAGGAACCCTGGTTGAGAAACCCTGGTCTATAGAATATTGGAAGTGTCTCCTTTGACTTCTCCCTACCTTAGCTGTCTATGAGAAGTAAGAAAAGAATTAATAACCCCACCCTAGGCCTTAACTCCTTAACTCAGCCCCAGAATTCCTCTTATAAATTCTACTTGCCAGTTTGTTTGTTGACTTTATTGCCATTTTGTACACCAAGGTAAACCAAGGCAACCTTATGCTTACAATAGAACAGCACTGACAAAATAACTAAATATGGAAAAAGCAGATAGCTAAATAGCTTGTGTACGTGAACCATTTTTCATATTTGTACTGATAAGTCCAAAGGTCAAACAGCCTGTCTGTCACGAAGATTTTTGGGCATGGCCCTCTCACCCGTAAGTGCTGCAATGTCCATTTTGAAGTACGCTTGATAATACCAATAGTGTGAAGCCTGTATTAAGGGCCACTCATTTGCCTGTCATCTCCTTTTTCTGTGATTAATGCTCAGGTGGGCATTGACCTGCCTGTTCTACGTGAATGCCATAGTAATTGTTGTATTTCTCTGTATTTACTGGGAGATGCATTATATAACTGGAGGGTGGGGGTAGTAAGCTGGCTTCTGAAGAGCTCAGCTATTTAACGAAGTAGAGGGTACATACTATTAGTACATGCAGCAAATTAGAAAGACAGCCTGAGCAAAAATAATGAAACACAGCATTAATAGGCTAAGGATCAATTGCATGAGAAAGAGAGAGAGAAAGGGGGAGAGAGTGAGAGGAAGAAAAAAAAATAGCTGAACGTATAATTTGAAGAGCATTCAAAATCTGAACTTGTAGGTTATGCAAAAGCCCAGGAGAAGCAATTAAAAGTATTTATACAAATGCAAAGGAGATTGGCGTATAAAATAGATGAACTTGCAAAGGAAAATACGGTCACTGCTGGAAAGTCTTAAGGAATTGCTATGGCTTTATGTCAACACTGCAAAAGTAAGACAAGTAAATATTTGGTTTTTATAGACACTGATAACAATTGTAATGAAGAAATACTTCACTAATGGTAACGAGGAATAAGCAAGATAGATAAATGTCTTTTGGGGATAAAATTTATAATTTTATTTTATAAATAAAAATGTATTTATAATATATATATATATATATATATATATACACATATTGTTTTAAAAGTTACTGGAGGGGCCTGGTAGGCCTGTGGGAACATGTCCAATGGGGAACACGTCAATAAATATTAAATATAGTCAGTATTTTCTTTTATAACTTTCTGATGTCATTGTGCTTTAGTTACAGAGCTTCTAAACATAGCATTGTAACTGAAGAGACTGAAGAACGTGTTTAAAGTTACAAGAATTGAGAAAAAAAGTCTTGGAAACCTAAAGTGTAGGAGGAAAAATACAATTTTAAAGCTGACATAGGGCAATATTCAAAAGAATTTAAATCATTACACTCTGTCCATAAAAATGAACATGTGCCCCCCCCTTTGCCACTTCCTCGTTCATAATAGACCCTATGCAAGGCCCCATCACCTGCCCCACATAGAGGTGTTAGGGTCTGTAGAGGGGGCTTATTAAAAACTGGAATCACCCTTTACGTAATGGGCCCCCAGATAGCCACCAATCAGAAAAAAAGATTTTGTAGCAAAAACAACTCCCTACCTGAGAATTTGAAATCAGTGAACATTTACCACAGCAGAAATACCCAGTTATGTTTAATAAACTGCATAGTCAAAATTTAAAAATTGACTCTTTTTTTCATTTTAATTTTAGGTGACATTTTGAATAGTTTATTATATTTATTTGAGTTCTTTTTGTATTCCTTCTCTGTGAATTATTAATTTTTCCTCTATTGTTACAAGTTAGAAACCAAGCTGGAAGGAGCACCAGTGGAGTGTATTTTTTTTTTTTTTAATCTATAAAGTAATGCTCCCTTCAATGGGATATCCGCCAACCCTGAATTCAACAACTCAAAAGACAAAATTACAAGAAGGGTTTTTGTAGCAAAATTTCAACTTGTATTTCAAACAATCACAAAGAAGTACAATGGAAACAATACACGTTCATATGCATATTCATTCATTTGGACCTTAATTGATTAGGTTCGATATGATTCCTCTAGACAAAGATCACCTACTTCGTCGCTTTGTTGTTACCGAGAATTGCAGGGTGATCAATCAGTGTATGTGAAGAAGTGGACGCAGTTTGCATGCAGCGTATTTACCCGACTTGTTTCGCTCTTTAGGGCTTCCTCAGGGGTGGCTGTGCACTTTTGTTAGAGGAGTTGCATACAGTATTCTCCAATGGTAGGAACACATTTGGGTAGGCCCTCTATATTTTAGGTAAGTAGAGCTTTCCTGTAGATTTGAGTTTCTTGTCTCAAGGATAGTTAAGGTAACCAATTTGGGCTACAGCCCCAGCTCATCAATGAGCAAGGAAGATGGATGAGGAAAAGGGTCATAGATCATTGATAGTCAATCTAATCCTAGGGTTCCCCAGGTATTCTCGTCCAAGCTGCAGCCACTGCTCGTGTCAGAAAAGTTTGTGGGGAGGGGGAGGAAAACTAAACATTTGCCATGGGCCCAACCTTTGTAGGTGGCACTAGGTATAGATAGACAGAAATATTTATATATATATATATATATATTTATTTATATTTTATACCGCCAACATTTTATGCAGCCCTTTACAAAGCCTCTAGTCATGTCACTAGCTGTCCCTATGAGCTCACAATCTAATATAGTCTTTATACAGTCTAAGGCTAATTTTGGGGGGAAGCCAATTAACCTAACTGCATGTATTTGGAATGTGGGAGGAAACCAAAGTACCCGGAGGAAACCCACACAAACACGAGGAGAACCTGCAAACTCCATGCAGATATTGTCCTAGCCAAGATTTGAACCTGGGACCTAACATTGTAAAGGCCAGAGTGCAAACTACTAAGCCAACCACACTGCCCTTATATTCGAGTATATACAGTACTTCATTTTATTTATTTATATATACACACAAATTTATTTTGTCTGAACATGTTAATTGGCTGAGCATGTTAATTTTGTCTGAAATGTTAACATGTTATTTTAGCTGGCAGCATAGTTTAGAGCCTTTTTTTAACATTATAAAATACCTTCTTGTCTTTCTTGTTGCTCTGCATGTTCTTTTCTGTGTTCATTAGACCCGTGCGCCTAACAATAAAATCGGCCCCCGTAGCATGCTTAGGAGCAATGGTTCATTTTTTTGTATTTTGTTTTGTTTTGAATTCAGAGCATGACATTTTCTCAAGAACAAAAGAGCTGATACAGATCAAAATCCAGCATGTGTACAACATCTTAGCAATCTAGCTTGCCTGCATTAAGTGTCTGCTGGGTTACCCTACATGTCGTTGGACAGCGGGCTCGCTTTTTTTTTTTTATCTTGCCATGCCGAGAATTGTTCCTCTATTTTTATCTTCCCTTTCTGCTGGAAATTTCATTCTGCTGTGACATTTTTAATGTTTTGCTTTTATCAAAGATAAATATAAAAGGTTGAATACAAAAAGAAGGTCATGATAAAAAAGGAAAATAAAATAAAATAAATGGCTTTCACAATGGCAAACTTTGTGTGAACAGTAGGCATTATTTTTAATTGATTATTGTAGAACTGACATTAAAAAAAAATGAATATACATGGCACAGGCTTTAGTAGCTTTGAAAAAAATCTGTCTCAATTGTATATTCTGTTTTTGAGGTGATAATGCATTTAAAGATGAACTGTAGGCAGATATAAGTAGTACAATCGCAGCTCTGTATTCAATAACACATTAATAAATGTATTTTTTCCTTTTTTCGTAAGCAGTTCAGGAAATCATTTTTTAATGTATCAATCCCCTGTACAACAGAGCTTAAATTGGGGAGGGAAAAGCAGCACAAGTAGCCAATAAGGTCAAGGAGCGTGGAGAAAAAGCATAGTGACCACAAGGTGTAGTCATCACTGTGCTTTTTATGCTTCACTGTTAAATCAGGAACTGGTAACGTGATGGGTACATCCGAATGCTGGGCTTAAAGGAACTGGGTTCACTGAGTTAAGCTCCCCTTCAGCTAAGCTTCAGGCTCTGATTATAACCAATGTAATGCTTTTTGGGTGGACTGGCCTTTCAAAAGGAGCCTCATAAAAAAAGCAAGATATAGACTCATATACGCACTGCCAGCACATCACTTTATATATTATTTACAGGTTAAAACTACCTTTTTTGGGTCCGCTGCCTTATGCTCCAACCTATCATTACCACCAGTAGTCACACTTCTTTTGGGTGGAGTCTCTGCTAAACACTCCATATCTCTGCTTTATCCTCGCTTAATGGAAAGTACTGTTCCCACCCCTGTTTTACCATCCTTTGTATTGAAATGGGCTTATTATTTGGACCTTTCTCCCACAGATACCCCGGATCTTTTGGAGACTAGTTGGGAGCGTGTGCGCAAGATAATGATTAATGAACACTGGAGAGAAGTTCAATTTAAAATTATTCATAGAGCATATTATGCTTTCGATGTACCTGTCAAGCCTGGTGCACTTGCCCTAAGTGTGCCTAGAACAGAGCACCATTGGAGTATGCCCTTTGGCACTGCCCTGTTATTTCCCAATTCTGGAAAAAGGTCTTTGACTTTATGCAATCAGTCACAGGGCAGTCTAGAAAAATTTGTCCGCATTTGGCCCTCTTCCATGATGCTTCCACAATAACACCCCTTAATATGACACAAACACAATCTCCAATCTCTAAATTTGAGCATCTTTGTCTTTTAGCAGCCAAGAAATGTATACTGAAACAATGGGTAGAACCCCTTCCCCCACTACCTCTCATTTTTTACAATATTTTTAAGCTATAATGATTATTGATAAAACTGAAGCCACACATCATAGAGACACCCATTCACAAAAGTTTTTTGACACGTGGATGAACTATTTACGACACACTTTGTCACCCACCCAAAGTAACGATATTATTGAGCTTTTTCGGGCTGGTATGATACCAGGAACCTTCAGCCATCTTAATATTTCACCGGTTATGGGCGATCAGTGAGGTGTTGGTAAGAGGGAATAAAGATCTGTGGATGATGTATAAAAGTCCTATTTGGAAACCTGTGTATATTTAGCAAAGGCGCTTGGAAATGTTGATATAAGGTGTTTGATTGCTCCTGGGACCTCTAGAGCAATAGACTTCAGCAACAGATTTCTGGCAATACTCATTTGTTATGTTTTAGTTATGTACCGGCAATTTTGTTGATTGACTTTTTTGTATGGAAAATTGGAAAATGGTGTAAGGGCAGGGGAAATGTCTGTTTGATACACTGTTGTTTATAATTTGTGATTATTTTTATTTTTCTGTCTGCCAATTAAGAAATATTAAAAGAAAAAAAAAACAAGATATTGGAAAGCAGTCGCATATACCAACTGAGCAATTGAAGAGAGCAAGAAGGGTGGGGGGAGGGGTTGGGGAGTTGTGAATTGGACTTTCCTCAACTCAGGTTCTAAAAATTCCAGCATTTGAAAAGTCAAGCTCTTTTATTTGGGGCCCCATACAGAAGAACGCCTACTCCCCTCTTTGATGATGGCCCTGACATATGCTTTAGTGGGCACCTACAATCAGGGCTAGTTTAGAAGAGCAATGAGAATGCAATGTGGTTTGCTGCCTCCTCACACCCCTTACCTGCAAACATGGTTGAAATGCTACATGTTGCATCTCACTTACAGCCACCCATTAATGGGGGCAGAAGTGAGCGGTTCAGTTCTATCCACTATAAAATGTTGAAATATTGATTCATTATTTACCAAATATATGGCTGAGTGACTGGCATTGTGCCAATTGCTGGGAACGGCTCAACAGCCACTGTTCCTGCCCCTTGTTCAACAAAGCCTTAAGTTCATAAAATTCCTTAAAAGCTAAGGGTATTTAAAATTCAGAAGCTTTTTACTGTACCTATTGGTAACTGAAGCTATTTCACAAATGTATCTGCGAAATTATAATATTGATCCATCTGTCTCTTTATGTTATCTGTCTTGTCCTGTGACCCCTTCCTGGAGCTAAAGGTAAGTTATGGTCTGTGCCGTGTCATGACAAATGCAAACTATGGGCCAAATGACTTGCAACATAGTTGTATTATAGTTACCTGTTGATTCTGCCAGTGGATTCATTAATTTTCTACCATTTATTTTAAAGTACCATAACATTGTGGGCAGCATGGTAGCCGGAGCACTCTGGCCTTTGCAGCGCTGGGACCCAGGTTTGAATCTCAGCCAGGACACTATCTGCATGGAGTTTGCGTGTTCTCCCCATGTTTGGGTGGGTTTCCTCTGGGCACTCCAATTTCCTTTCACATCCTAAAAACATGCAGTTAGGATAATTGGCTTCCCCTCAAATTGACCTTAGACTGTGGTAATGACATGTGACTGCGGTAAGGACATTAGATTGTGAGCTTGTTTTAGGGACAGCTAGTGACATGACTATGAACTAAGTACAGCACTGCATAATATGTCGGTGCTATATAAATACTTTGTAATATTAATAAAGTAAGATCAGACAGCAGTCTTGTCATACCTTGATGTGATGACCGGCATCATGTAGGTGGTCACATTGCAGGTCAAAACAACCCTATGAAAAGAAATTTTTGTCCCACCTGAACCCTAATATCTATTTTTACTGACCTGGGTCTTATAGAACCTTTGCTGAAATCTTCATCCTTAAAAAATCAACAAAATGTACATTGTTCACTCAAAACGAGTAAAATGCAATTCACTATATAGAAAAACTGAATCAGAAACTTAAACTCTTTGATCTCTTTAGGAATGATATATTTAACAACTGATTTATCAACATTTCAATATGTAATACGTAATTAATATTGTGCTTTTTTTTTTTAATTATTGCTTTTTAAATTTGTTTTTCTTTATTTTATTTTTATTTATCTTTATTTTTCTTTATTTAGGTATTGTTTTTTAATGTAATGAGGATAGTTTTTTTATCATAAAAAAATCTGGTATTCTTTGTGTTGCTATTATTTATATTATATTATTTGTTATACTTTTTTTTACTGTTTTTGACTATTATTTACTTTCTTTCATTCTAGTTTTTTTATTCTTTAGTTTTATCTTTATTTTTTTTTTTTCATTTCTAGTACAAATAAATAGGACGAAATCATCAGGTAAAAAAAAAGTTAAATGATGAGGACATGGAAATGTGTATTTCAAGCTCCAACTATCCTAACATCCTTTCCCTATTTTCTTAAATGGCGAAATTTCAATGTTTACTCAAAAAAAAAATATATATATAAATACTAATTGTCCTTTCAAAATGTTTTTTTGCTATATAAATGCATCAAATAGGTGCATATGTTTTATTTTTTTTAATTATGACTAGGTACACAAGAGTTTTTTTTTCTTCCCACTCTACATTCATGGTCCTGAAATGGTTGAACTTGTGTCTTTTCAATCAATAATAAATGTGTACCCTTCCAAACAATGGCTTCTGGTTTTGCATTAATCTCAAGTGGCTGAATAGTAACATTGCAGCTTGGAACAAAGGCACAAGTGGCTAAAAGCACATAAACACACCCTTACAAAAAAAATGGATGTAGAGCAGGAACAATCAAAACGCTTTTTGAGGCTATTCTTTTGTTGTGAGAGCCATTACCGAGCAACGTTTAACAATATGCAATGTGGCTAATATTACAATGATTAAATCACTTCATACTCTCTGCACTAAACCTGATTAATTTCTTGTGCAATGTTTTACCCATGTGCTTTAAGAGTGAAAAAAATAATAAATATATTTTTTAGTTGTTATCAAGTCATAGTTTTGGTTGTGTGTTTGGAGAGCTCAAAAAGCTTTAAAATGGTCACCATGAATAAAGAATCATAACTCTCATTTAAAATTTGTTGTTGTAGTATGAAATATTGCATATGCGTAAATAATAATAATAATAATAATTATTATTATTATTATTATTATTATTATTAATAAACGAAATGATAAAACATTAGCTTTTAATTGTGTAACCTAAAATAATTGAAACCATACTCAACATAAATCATTCCCATTGAAGGTACACTTCATTCTAAACCAGTCCTGCTTTGTATTTGCTTGTTTTGGAGTCTGATATTACTTAGGGCAATACAAATTAGTAAACAGATCCATAAGAAAAATATTTACTGAACTGGGTAACATTGGACATTTATAGCACTTTTTAGGATTTGCCGCTATTTTTGGATTTCTACCAATATTCCCCAAACCCTTGATGGATCCAACCCAGGCTGATTTGCCCACACCTACTCTGGAAACAGTAGCTGCTTGGTTATCATATTGACCTGACTCAATTGAAAGCATTATAGAGACACTCTTTGAAGATTGTCAAAGTAAGGCTGTGTACACTGCCATGTATACAGCAATTGCCCAATGTTGTTCATAAATCCAACATGGCAGATCCATGAATGATGATCAAGAATGACCACTATGCCACTCACTTGTCCTCCCCTCTCCTTAGAACAGAACATATGCTGTGTGTCCAGTTGTAACAGATCCCCGCAGGTCCAGGTCACCTGTGCCTCCTTCTTGCTCACCCTACTTGCAGTCCCCTGCTGCCAGCACCATCTCTGCCTCTGTATCCAACACTCTGCATACTTCCTGTTCCAATTCAGGTAATTCTCTGTCAGCTGCACTTTTGGTTCTGCTTCCAGGTTCCTGTTTTTTTGTTTCTCCTGTTCCAGATTCTTCGTGCACTGACCCCGGCTTGTTTCTTGACCAGTCTTGTTCACTGCCTGCCCTGACCTTTTGGCTGTCTGACTACTCTCTTGGATTTCCCTTTTGCACTACATTTTGGTTCCAGCTTGTTAGCAGTCACTTGCCTTGGCGGACACAGGGGCCACAACCTGGCAGTAGCTTGCCGCACAACATCCTCACCTCTAGAGGCTCTGGAGAAGACCAAGCTACTGCTTAGACCCTGCGGCCCGTACACGTTTCCACCCACAGGGTTGGTGACACAATGGGTCCACCACTTGGCTTTTTGGAGCCGCAACAGTTTGTTCAGGCCATGGACCCCGCTGACATTCCACTACCTGACTCCATGCAGGACCTGTGTGAGCGAGTCCAGAAACAAGAGTCGCTCCAAATTAAAATTGTGGACTTTCTCCGGAGATGCGATGATTGCCTTAATGAGCTCCTGTCAGCCATTAGCCAGCCTCCTGCCTCTGCAACTTCAACTCCAGCCCCTGTTTCTGGGATTCCAGTACCCACTACAGTTCCAGCCACCTTGCCGTCATACTCTACACTTTGGGCCCCCTCGCCACTCTGGGGACCCCAAACTCTGTTGAGGATTTGTGAACCAATGCCAAATCCAGTTCGAATTGCAGCCGTGGAACTTTCCCACTGAACGAACAAAGGTGGCATTCTTCATTTCAATTCATTATTGTCGGGAGAGGCACTTGCTTGGGCTTCGCCCTTCTGGGAAAAGGGGGATCCCATCCTGGGAAACTTCAGTGCTTTTTTGCAGACCGTCCGCAGGGTCTTTGATGAACCTTGCTGGGCTTCTTCAGCAGCTTCGGAAATGATGGGCCTACATCAAGCTTCCCTCTCGGTAGGCCAATATGCCGTCAGATTCCGAACCTTGGCCTCTGAACTAGAATGGAACAATGACGCTCTGGTGGCGGTTTTCTGGCAGGGGCTCGCAGGTGATTCTCTGTCAGCTGCTCCCTTGCCTTAGAGAACCAGAGACTCACTCCCTCTGCTGGCAAACATCTGAATAACACCTGAGATTATCTCAGGAACAGCACTCCCTCTGCTGGTGGGATTGATGTCTGCGGCTTACTTGATCCACGCCCATCACTTGACATTCCCTTCTTAAGGATGTGACCGGGCAACAGGAAGTGGCCTGAACAAGGAGTTCCTTTGTTTGTTTGTTTCTCCTGTTCCAGGTTCTTTGTGTACTGACCCCGGCTTGTTTCCTGACCACTCTTGTTCACTGCCTGCCCTGACCTCTTGCCTGTTTCCTGACCAACCTTGTTTGCTGCCTGCCTTGACCTTTTGGCTCATCCCTTTTTGCACTACGTTTTGGTTCCAGCTTGTTAGCAGTCACCTGCCTTGGCGGGCACGGGAGCCGCTACCTGGCAGTAGCTTTCTGCGATCTCTGCGATCCCTGGGCACTAGAGGTTAATTGCCTCTAGTGCCTGGGTTGGTTAACCTCTAGTGGAGGGGATCCTAATGATTTCATCAATCTTCTGATGGTTTCGTGAAATCGGTTCGCCGAAATTTTGCGGACCCATTGGAAGTTCAAGGAAATTTTTGCCTCCAGCAATATCGCTCATCCCTATGCATGACTGATGGAAAATCACAGTCTAGCATTGGCAAAATAAGAAGACATCAAAAGCAGCCTCCATGTTTCTTCCAGAACAGTTGTTTTTTCATAGCCTATATCCTTACTTTTATTATATTTATATATAAATAAAAGGTCTGTCTAGTAAATAACAAGAAATTTTACTAAACATTCCAAATTGATGTTTTGCTCAGCTTTTAAATTTCTCATGATTTCAGGACATGAGGGGAAACACAATGGCGTTTGCCTGCATGTTTGGATGGGTTTAAACATTCATGGAATGTGCTCATAATCATTTCACTACTTCATTACCCTCTAGTAATTTAATAGGCAGACCTTTTTTTATTTTTTTTTTGTTTGAAAAGTCATTGGCACAAAAAAGTTTATCCAACAGAAAACATTGGTTCCAATTGTGACATCAATAATAAAATTGGGCACTGGAAAAATAGAATTACTGGCAACAGTCCCTTACATACCCATATTTCTGGTGTATTTCAGGTATACAACTTTCCCGGGAAGCAGGGTGACTTTACTGAAATTGGAAGTACCTTTCCAAATTAAGTTAGTTTTTTTTGGTCCTGTTTTTGGTATTGTATGGTCTTTATTTTTTCATTGTTTTTTAAAGCCAGTTGTGTGGGTTGGGTAATGAGTAAAGCAGAACATAAATTTTCAGGAACGGTTTTCCTTTAAGAATCAGTACAAATGATGATGGGATATTAGGAGTGAGCACTGAATCTCCAGCTTAATTATGTCCTTATTTCAGGATATTATTGATAGAAAAAAAGATGCTGTTAAATCTTCCTATAAACGCTTTGTGATCTACCGCAGCAATTTCCCAGTAAAATGATATTATTACTTGCATAAATATTTTCTACGTGAATTACAGACTTCATTCTCTTATAATTACATGCTACGTGTTGGCGATAATAATCTTTCAGGAAAACAATATTCTTTAGCAGATTTTTTATATCAAACAGAAGTTCACTAAACAACAAACAACAAGCAATTTATAAGGGTATTAAACACAATGGGGAGTTCAAGTGAAACTCCAATTTTGTAAGAAGCTAAGAAAATAGATCCATACTGCTGTAATAAATATGTTTGCAGTTTTTTTTCTTGGAAAATTTTAGTCTATTGGGTCTATCTATGGATGTTTTCGCACAACTTTTACACAAAAAAAAAAAATCTGCATTATTCACATTGGGTTCAATTAAAAAATGTGGGAATTAACTTTAACATGTGAGCCCATATAGCCTCATTTGTGAAGTTAGGTACTGACCCAGTAGCTGACCCAGTTTCATTATGGGTTTTGCAATAAAAAAATTCAGTGATGGAGATTTACCTTGTTCCAGGTGATGACTGGCAAATCGGGAGGTATACAGAGGTGGATAAGTGGGTAGACCATCAAGACAAGGGTTCTCATGTCCATAGGGTCAAAATACAAGAAGTTTTACATTCCATTTTTGTTTTATATAACACCATGGTTCAGATACATCAAAGCTGTCCAAGACTGGAGAAGATAGACTATCATACGACAACCTGGGAGATCCAGCTAGGAAGGCAAACAAATCCCTTTAATACATTGTGATCAGATGCCTTAAAGTGTGATCACAAGTAACATTCTACTCCTCTTCATGTTATGTAATACTTTTTGTTTAGGATTGGCTCCTTATATATTTTTTATCCTTGATTTCTTCCCTCTTGGTCTGAACTCTGTTGGATTTATTTCTGTCTACCCTGACAGGGAATACCCATGTTTTTATATATTAATAGATATTATTTTTAATACATCCAATTGGGATAGTATTTCCCAATATTTTTTTTAATATTCCTAGTAATATTTAAAGCATGTAGTAATGTTTAAATCATTTAGGATTTAAAGCGTTGGGTTGCTACAGGTCTACTGACGGTCCACCTTCCTGCCTTGTATGCATCTGGAACCGTTATGCCCCCAAGAGCCAGGGTTGTTAGATGTTGGCATTTTTATTGGCTGGATCTTGATGTCCTAACTCCTGAGCAGGAAGTTATTTTATTCTCGACATACACAGGGGAAGCCAGGATCGCGGGGTATCCTAGTGGCAACCAAAGTCGACCCTGTACATATGCAGTTTAGCTTTTTGCCAGATACCTGGAGCAATCGATCAGGTCTGAGGGCTATTGCAGAGATATCATTGTGCATTCTTAAAAGTAGAACTTTAGTTCTGCTTTAAGAAAGCAATACATAGCTGCTAATGCCAGTGAGGGAGCAACATATACAAAACATATGTGTGTCCTACTAGGGTTGCTAGCCAGGCATGACTCGGAGATGACTATTAGAATGCTCATATTGTTAAAATACCAGTACTTTACAAACCAGAAGAGTTTTTACAGGCTCAGAAAATTAAAAACCTTTCTACAAGTCTGAATGTTGCACCTAAGGAAGTTGGGGGGAGCTAATCTAAGAACAAAATTACAACACTCATACATAATGTATTTAAAATGAAAATATGTCAGTTTTGGGTGCATAGATAAAACGTACTAAAGGGGACGATTGCCAGAAGACCTCAATGTCCTAATAAGCTCCCTTCAAATTTTTATTTAACCCCATTGCTAACTAAAATCTCATGTCTGTCTGTGTTGATTTATTTATTTTAGTAAAGTGAATTTACAACTGAGTATTCTAATCAAACAAAGAAAAATATAATCTGTAGTAAAACATAAGGTGTGTATCTTGCACCAGTGAAAAGAACATTGATTGTCAGTTAAACATAACATAATATAAACTGGTAAATGCTGTCAATAGAGGTGTGAAACAACACAGTGTGCTGCAAAAATAATTCTTCCTTTTCGAAGGATATACCCCTATCAAGTAACAAACCATTGAGAAAGCATTTTTGGATTTTTACACTTTACAAAGACATGTTAACACACACAGTCATTTTTTATATTTTTTAAAAGTAACCAACAAAAAATACAGATACATCATCAAACCATACTGGAAGGGTGAAGCATTACATAGGAAAGACAATTACGGAGCATAGCAATACACTTTACTATCTTTGGTGTATAAAAATATATATTGTACAATCATCAAGTATATTGAACATCCTAAAGAAAACAGCTTCCTGAAAAATAGATCAGACTCAATCTCAGTTCCATTTGGTTACCAGTTTTTAGTAATTAATTAAAGGGCATAAAAAAGAGAAAAGAAGAAGAGAAGGAAGAATTAGAATAGAAATAGAAAAAGATAGAGCAAGAGGATGAAGGGGAGGGGGTAAGAAGGTGGGGAGAGGGAGTGGGGTTAACGTTCATATGACCGTTTAGCACTAGGAACCTAAACCGGAGAATGGAGTAATCTTATATAGTCTGCCAAACATTTAAGACATCCCAGTAAAACCAGGTACGTACCAACCTATCAGGAGGTTTAGCCCCTGATTTCATAAGCGTTAAATTGTATATTGTTCACCCTGGAAATCCATTGCTATAAGTAGGAGGAGCAGATTGCTTCCATAATGGTGGGATACACGCCTTGGCTGCATCTAGTAGGTGGCGTAGCAAAGAGGTTTTGTAGCGTTTCCTCGACAGTGTCGACACATGAAGCAGGGCGAGCTCCAGAAGATGTGTAATAAAGTGCCAGTGTGCTGCCCGCACCTCCAGCACGTCAGATTTGTATGTGGATACATTTTTGTTAAACAGTATGGAATTCTATACCATCTAGTGAGTAATTTGTAATTTGTCTCTTGGTACCAGTTGCTAATCGAGGCCTTATGCCCATAGTGTAGCATACTGTCCTTCTGGTCATTCGTAAATTGAATGTACACAGTGATTTATACACATTGTACATTTATAAAAGTGGTGATTACCTAAAAAGGCCATCATTTTTCAGCCCGATTGCTGCTTTTTTTTTGTTTCGCCACTTGTGCGTTTTACTATCCCATTCATCATATTTATAAAGTGGAGATCAGCCTGATTGGCACAAAATAGATCATTAGCTATAATTCTCCGCTTTAAAGGTAGAGATCATTAGGCCACAATGGGGATCAGTGGTGTTTGTTTTAAGTAAATTACAACTACAATTTGTGGCCTGCAATAAAAGTCAATGGCCTGCTTGCTGCCATTTTAAAGTGATTAGGTGATCAGTTATTTCATTCATGTGAATAGAGCTTTATCAAAGCACTGATTGCTACCGTACAAAATGTGATTACTCTTTTATAGATATGGCATTAGAAAAATGGTAATCAGATTTACAATAAAAAACAAAGGGTGATCTGTTATTTATTATTATAGAAAGGTGCCTCAGTCTAGAAGAAGGAAGAAAGGGAGAACATATAACCAATTTAGGATGGAATGGGTAATTGTAGCTGTTTGATTGGGCAGCCAAGTGGCAAATGACATTTAATATTGATAAAGTTCAGCACGTGGGGGCTAACAACATGCATGCTTCATACTGTCTAGGGGGAATAGATTTGGGGGAGTCAGAAATAGAAAAGGATCTGGGGGTTCAGGTGGGTCACTGACTTAATAACAGCAATGCCAAGCTGCAATATATAAAGCTAGTAAAGTACTTTCTTGTAATAAAAGAGGAATAGACTGCAGAGATGGAGACATAATCCTGCCCCTGTACAAAGCATTGGTCACACCACATCTGGAATATGTCGTCCAGTTTTGGTGACCAGTTCACAAAAAGGACATTGTGGAATTGGAGAGAGTGCAGAGAAGGGGAACTAAACTAATAAAAGGAATAGAGGAGCTCAGCTATGAGGAGAGATTAGCTGAACTGAATCTATTCTCCCTTGAGAAGAGACGTATAAGGGGGATATGATCACCCTGTAAAAATATATAAACGGTCCATATAGAGAACTCTCTTCCCCATTATTCACTTTGAGATCATTACAAAGAACAAGATGGCGCTCTTTGTGTCTGGAGAAAAAGAAGTTTAAGCTCCGGATAAGGAAGGAATTCTTCACTGTAAGGTCTGTGAAAATGTGGAATCGGCTCCCTCAGGTAGTAGTTGCAGCAAGTTCAATAGATTTCTTTAAAAGAAAGCTGGATGATTTCTAGAAGCACAGAATATAACTGTGGATTAAAGTTTTAAATAAAATATACCAAAGACCTGTTGATCCAGGGGACATCCAGGTATCTCACAGGATCAGGAAGAAACTTTTTTCCCCTGTTGGAGCAATCTGAACCATGTTTTAGAATGTTGTTTTGCCTTCCTCTGGATCAACTATGTCCATAGGGTTTTATATCCCATTCTGGGATATGTTTATTTCCCTAGTGGCTGAACTTTATGGGCTCTTGTCTAGTTTCAATCCTACTAACTATGTAACTATGTAATTGATGGACCAGAGTGAATTTAGGGGTTTTGTCATATAGTTTGTTTCCTTTGGCACATTTTTCTTTTTATATTTTGCAAAAAGTTACCAACATGCTTCTGCTTTTCTTCAATAAAGAATACATGAAATTTGTTTTGGAATGTTAGAAAGCCACTCCAAGGCATTACTCATGTCTGGAAGGAACAAAAGACTGCAGTTGGCATAGGTTATACGCATTTTGAGTGTCCAACAATCTTGTCTTTTCTGGCTATTTGGATTGAACAGATGGGTCAGGGGGGATATTGGGGTTGCTGTTTGTTTTGTTCCTTTGGAGTGTTTTTCTCTATGCTATCATACAATTAGTAAACTGTTGTCAATGGTACTTTCCTTTCTTTTTTTTTTTTAATTATTAATGTTAAAAAAATAAATATCAGGGCTCTGTGTACCAGACAATGAATTACAATGTGTTTGCAATTGCAATTCTGGAATGATCAACAGGAATTTTCTCTAAGTGCTGAAAATGTTCTTACCATGGGAAAAGAAATGCAATGCAGTCACCACATCTAAAGACATAAGCTACTGCAATATATTACAATTGTTCCTGGATGTTTATTCTTCTCCCATAACTAAACCTGTCAATGCAGAATAAGATATCATTGTGTAATGTAGTAGCTAATGATACAGGATGTGTTATATTTTTTCACCAATTTCTTGCGGTGTCCCAATGCGCCATTTATTTCCATTATCTCGTGGGATTGGGGGACAAAGTTCTCCGTAGTTCTTTTATCTTTTACAAATTCTAGAATGTTACAATTCTAGGTGATTAATGCTTTCACTTGGTCCACAGTAAAAGCTTTCATTGATCAATACTTCCAGGAATCTTTCTAATGGTACAGCGAGCTGCATTGTAAACAAAACCAATATTACCTATATTGTACACATTTTGCTCTTCAGTAGCCAAGCAGCAGGTGTAGATCCATCCTATTCTGCACTAAACATCCACTCAAACTCTTCAGATAAAAACATAAATCTTACTGTGTAGGCTGCAAAAAAAAGGTAAATTACATATATGGCAAATTAGATATACTTGCGCATCAAGTGCATCAAGTCCTAAAATAAAATCTTTGATTTACTTGTGAATTATTATTTTTTTGCTGCAGGTAAAGACAAATTACTTTGTCCTCCCTCCTTGCTCCCTTCGTGGCACCAACTTCCTGGAGTTTTTCCAGGTTTGTGATTCTCAATCCATCTTGAATGGCCTGGCCATGCGGGAGTTCTGGCACTGCATGTGCAAAGTTTTTATTCTACAGAAGATTGCAGGTAAGTTTGTTCTAGTGATAAAATAATCTCTCCTTCACGTAGATCTCATTACCTATTAGTATGTACCTTGCTGCAACATGAGCACTGCAGTGTAACTGACTGCCTACTTTTGCTTCTTCTTTCTCTGTATAGGGTATTGCGAGAGACTTATACCAGGTGAGTGTAGGTACTTACCATTCTGTCATTGAAAAATACAATTGATTCTGTCAATCGGTAAAATACAAAGACCTCCTCCCTCTGCTCCAGCCATACTAAAAAAAAATAGTACAGTACAGGTTGAAAAATTAGACAACCTCCGGACCTGAGGTGTGCCAGATTTTCGACAATTCTGGATTTTTGGTTATATATGCTGTATATATAAAAAAAGGAATAACACTAAATGAAATGACACTAAAGAAAAAGCAAAAGAAATTTTATTGTTCACCAACTAAATAAAATAGTTTTACAGAATTTTAGTTCAACTAAACAAAATAGTGCCTCAGAATTTTAATCATTACTGTAACCTTGAAAAGAAGCTAAATAGCAGATAGGCTGTCAGGATGATCATCTTCATTTAATGGAGGAAAGCAAGACCTAACAGCTGATTCTGGAGTACAGCACCATCAAAACATAAACAGCGCCTTTAGAAAACAGTGTAAATTTGAAAATGCACTCCGAAATCCATGCCGGAAAACTGAAGGATCCCGATAATTGAAGGCCAATTGAATGTCAACAGTATGTTAATCCCATGACATTATATTCCCATTCAACCAGTTTATATTCTTTAGCAACAACATGAAACCAGATCAATAGCAAAACGCTAAGCATAATGAACCCTTAAACCTAGCACGTCCAATATGTACAGTCACCAGCCACTTCTTTTGGCAAACCTCACTAGTGGCATGTTGAACCTTCTATTGCATTCAGAACTGCCATAATTCTTCATGGCATAGAATCAGCCTGGCACTGGAAACATTTCACATAGATTTGGGTCTATATTGACACAATAGCATCATGCAGTTTGTGGTCATAAAAGGATGGACATGGTCAGCAACAACACTATGGTAGCCTGTGGCAATTAAACAATGCCTAAATGGTTCTATGGGGCTCTACTGGTTCTAAATATCCCTCTCTATTATACCACCTCCACCAGCCTCAACCATTGATATAAGGCAATATGAATATGGTGACAAAAGTGGCACCTGGTGTGGTTTACTGCTATTGCAGGCCATCTACTACAAGATTTTACCTGTTGTGTATTCAGAGATCTTTTCTGCATACCTTGGTTATAATATGTGGTTATTTGAGTTACCCTTGCCTTTTTATCAGTTTAAACCTGTGTAGCTTTTCTCCTTTTGACTTCCAGGCATCTACAAGGCACCCGTACCTAGAGAACTGCCGCTTACGGAATATCTCCATTTTTTGGCCCATTCTCTATAAATCATTTAGAAATAGAAGGATGAAAATCCCCTCAGATCAGTATGTTCTGAAATACTGGGACCAACCCGCCTACACCAACAACCATCCTTTGATCCAAGTGGCCAAAATCACCTTGTACCGAAGCACGTTTTGATCTTCAGAAGGCTGTCTTGTTAATTGTCTATATTTCTAAATGCATTAAGCTGCTGCTACGGTGTTAGCTGAACAGGTGTACCTAATAAAGTGGCCAGTGAGTATATAGAAGAAGAACACTAGGCTAAACCTTCTTCATTTCGGGTAAAATTGGAAAGTATGCTGCACACCATCATAGTCTATTCTCTTTATGGTTCCCAAATCTATGCAAATATTTCTTATTCATATCTATTTTATGATTGTAATTGCTGTTTATAAAATAAATATTAAAATAAGTAAAACAAAAAAGGAATAAAACAAAAAAAGGTTAAAAATACCATAATAGCTGACCAAGTGAACTGTCAGTTCAGTGGAGGAAACTGGCAATTGGAGCATAGTTTTGATTATTTTCTCATCTTGCTGAACTGAAATATCAGTTTTGTGGTTTTAACATATAATTTTGCAAAACATATTGAGATATTTTTTCATTTCAAAAACCATCTCTTTCTTTTTTTGTCTTTTTTGTTAGTATGCAGGCAAAACACAACATATAATAGCTGTTTTATGTGTACCCTTCTGTGGAAATGATATACATTATTTTATCCATTAACATAATATTCTCTCCCTGATATGAATGTCCGGCCCCAGGCTAAATTTAGCATAAGCAGTGATTTACTTACATAGATAATCTTAAAAAATAAATGAATTCTCATTTTTCAATATGTTGATGACAGTGTTAATTGTCATCTGTTGCATTGTGGTGTTATATCGGTAGTGACACATTCCTTTTGGTTGCTGGAAATCTTAAGAGAGAAAAAAGATGTTTTGATGCGTAGGGTTCGGTCACATAGAGTGCACTTTATATTCAGTACTGTCATCATATGCAATGTGTATGATCGAGCTGGATCTATCACGCTGTTTTAAATATATGGAAGCAAATGATGCTTTTATTGCAAAGTCCATTCAAGTGCAAATATGACACAGAACAACTCATTGTTGCGACAGTTCATTATTTTAGCTCGTATCGTTTTCAGGGAGAATTCAGCCTGGTGGAATTGGCAACATTCTGCAGACAATTTGCTTTGCTTTTAACAGACGCTTGGACTGGCGGAAATGTGTGGGCGGCCATTTCTTTTATGTCTAAAAATGCAAATTGCCTGGCTTTCAAGATGCTGTCGGGGCACTAAAAAAAAAATATATAATTTATATGCATTTAAAACTTTTCCTTACCAAAGGTCACATGATAGAGCTGACTTGTTATATATAGGACTATGTAGTTCTTAAGGAGGCAGTGCATTCAGTCATCCATACGCAGTCTCCGTCTTTTCTTCTCTGCATTATAAGCCTGTGTGAGGACACTTACTGATTACTCATCTCTGACAACATAGAACTACAGTGCAAGGACAGAAAGCAACATCTTTACTAAGAAAAAGTTTTCCGAAAGTGGAATTAAAAGTTTAAAAAGGTTCGATTGGGCGGGTCATTATTAAAGAAAGGGACAGGCAACTTCCCTTCTGCATTAATCCTTCTTACCTAACTGATCCCTCCCTGGACCATTCAAAAAAGCTGCTAAGCTTTGGGTTCTAAGGATACCCAACAATCCCGGCTTCCCCTGCACTTGCAGGGACTAAATGAACCCCTGTGCGTCTGCACAGGAGTAACATTATATCCTGAACTGGCCAATGAAGATGGCCAAAGATGGTAATGAGCAAATGAAGAAAGAAGAAGATGGAGGCGCCATGCGATAGAACAGGGACAGGTAAGTATAGCGGGATTTAGTTCAACTTTAAGACATTTCCAGGTCACCAACCATAACGTAAAAGACTATAGGGAAATAAAAATATTCAGTTAGCGTTTAACCTCTTGAGCGGTTCATTTCTGTTCGGTCTAAATGTCTAAAAGCAGTACATTGTTTTTCATGAAAATTTATTTTACAGTATAATATATTAGTGTGAGTATAATAAAATTTGAAACACAAAATCATGTCAAAATATTAAATTAAATACATTTAAAAAAAGAAATATTAAATAATCTACTCATACTAATATATTATCATCTAATGTTCATGAAAAACAATGTACTGCTTTTATACAAATAAATACACTGTATTGCATTCCAAACAGTTATTTTGTATTGAATGCAATACAAATAGATTTGAATTTCCCACCCCACCCCGAACGGAACGTCTGCACACACTGACGTCTCCGGTGACTTATCAGGTGCAGAGAATGCCGGTCGGAGGAAGAGGAAGAAGAAGCGAAGGACGATGGAGGACGCCGGCGGATCAGGTAAGCGATTTATTTACTATTGTTTTCCATTGGTTTACCTACCCCGAGTGTGACTCGGGGTTACCGCTTTCAGAGTATTTTTTCTTATTTAGGTTAATGTGTGTTTCTAAACCTTTGGACCATTTCCCTCTAATATTCCACAAGCTTTCCTCATTGAATCTTTAACATATAGAGTAAAAACATCAGTAATAGAGCACCATTTTCCTTATTGATATCCGATAATCTTTTTAACATGGGGGACCCCTTGAAATAACTTTTAGATCTTAGGGAACCCTTTCTATATTACTTTATCCACAGCTCATAGTATATTAGTGTGGTGGTCACCCTTACAGATTAATTATCTAACCTAATTATCTAACCTGAGAAGCACAAATTGCTCATTGGTTAAAGGGAACCCTAACAACCTCTTGGGGAACTCTAGGATTCCATTGAATTACAAGATTTTCTTCTATTATTATTCCACAAGCTTTCCCCAGTGGCCTTACGACGTACAGAGTAAATGTCATCAGTAATAGAGCAACTTTTTCTACTGAGCTCCTATAACATCATAGTAAAAGATGCACACTGTAGTGTTGAGAGTGAATCTGTAAACGGTGACATCCCTACCTCTATTTCTGTACCAGTAATGCAAACCATCCAATAAGGACAGCAAAGCCCAGAAATAAACATTTATTAAAGTGGGGCGAGTACAGAAAATACCTAAAAATGTAATACTCTTGTCACTTACTATGAACTGAGCTGCATACACTAACAATGTTATCTTTTTTATGGAAACCACTAATCCCATCCCATGGATACAGTGGAAAAGTTAACATTGTCAGCCATGGAATCCAATTAAATACTAGGCAAAAATATAAAAAAAAAGAAAATGCAGCCTCCTTATCTATGAACTATTCATGCTGCAATATTTTAAATTTTTGTTCTTGGGTCTAGCTACGATTTAATAAAGAGGTCATATACATTAAACAGCATATCCTTTGAATGTTTACTTCAGTGGGTACAAAAAAATGGCAAAGTCAATCTGCAAACGGAATTAATAGGAAAGGCATTTACCATAAGGAAAGTGTTATCTACAATAGAGCAAATTCGTTAAGTGATATAATTATCACTTCCTTCTCTTCTTGTTATAATTCCTAATTATCACAGCATAAGCAGTTATAGCTTATCACAACATATTTTCATCTGTCACTGAATTTCATTTTCAATGTGCAAATGAGTATGACTGAGCTATACACTATGTATGGGATTAAAATATTAGGAAGATAGGCAAAATAAATAATGAATTTTAGGGAAATTTATTAGGGAAAGCCTAGTAGGCTGGGGATAGCACTTGAGTTCCAACATTGAGCTCTAGCTGCCATAATTCTTGACTTCAGTCTTGTCCACGTGAGAGTTTTTGGCATCTCCACCAACATTTGTGTGTTCAAGCTCACAACTTAAAATGTGTTAATAAGACAAATGAAATAAAATTTTATTATATTACATTTGAAAACAAATGAGCATCTGATCTGGATTGATACCAATGGTAAGTTATGTGCAATGGGTGGCAGAAGTGGCAGGGTAGTTATGTCCAGAACCTACCTAACTCTGATATTTGAGGAATGTATCTGATTTCCATTTATCACGAATCTCTAAAATTCAGGTACAAATTTGGTGAAAATAGGTCTTAACCTGAGTAAAGAACTTGGCTCTGTTGATGTAATGAGAACTCTCTTTGCTCTGATCCTATAAGTCATTAGTACAAATGATATATTACTATTATTACCTTTTTATTTTTATAGCGCTATCCATTGTTATATCACTAACATTCACTCCCTCAAGGGAGCTCACAAACTAATGTCTCTACAAGCGCCATATATCATTCACACAATCTCAATTGTTCCAACCTAACAACATGGTTTTGGGATGTGAGAGGAAACCAGAGTGCCCAAAGGAAACCCACAGAAACATGTGAATAACATACAAATTCCATTAAAATGCCCCGGCTGGCTGAAAAGTGCCCTGGCTGAATCTAAAACCTGTGACGAAGTTGGCTCAGTGGTCAGGCCAAAGTGCTAACCACTGAGCCAACTTTGCTGCCCATGATGTAGTAGAAAGTACCCATAGTGAATGTCAACGTCTGGTGCCTGGGTGTTAAAACCAAAGCAAAATATTTTTTTGAATTACTATTGCATTGACACCTTTCGGCAGAACTTTCTGGAGTCCAAGGTGGCCTGATATTGCATCTTCTAGAGGGCAGGTCTGTAAAGTTCTGAGATTACAAAGAAGTGCTAAATGATGCTTGGAATCATTTAACCTACAAGATGACTCTGAAGAGAAGAGATGATCTGAATCTCAAAGCACTGAGATACCACCTAAGAGTTGAAATATGCTCATGCTAATGAAATTATAAAATAAAACCTTTAGGTTTTATTGGATACTTTATTTTTAGACACAGTCATCCTGATTTCTTAAGTTCTCCAAGCCTGTAGAAAATAAACGTTTTTTTCCTAAAAGTCAATAGCAGTTTGTTAGCAGATGCTTTCAATCCTGGGCTAGATCTATTCCAGGTTTGCTGGATCAACCAGGCTCACTGATAAACGTGTATCCTCTCCAGCCTAGGAGAACTTTAATAAATCAGGCCCAGTGACTTTATCGCTGGCTCCCTGCATTCATCTTTGAAATGCAGGCAGACCAAGGTTGGTAGGGGGCCTTGTGGTGATAATAGCATCCTGAAAAGAATAAGCTGTTCAGTGTTTAAAAATATTTAATTGATTTAAAATAAAAAAACATAAAATAAAAATTCCAATGCATTTCAGGATCTTGGGGTCTTGTGCTTCACCAGGGCTGGAATCGTAGAATTCAATAGAATTTACCAATGGGATAATAAAATAATTAAGCTCTTCCGTGTTAAAAACGTTATTAGCTGGCAATAGTAACATGACCAATTCATATCTATGGAATAAAAATAAAATGTCTATATGATCAGTGCACCTACAACCAGTAATAAACCAATCAAATGCCTTGACAATGGTCATGTGAGCTCATTTAAAGTGGCTTAGGGACTGATGTTCAGGTCGAGCTGAGGAAAAGAGTACACAGTGATATGACTACTCCGGGAACTAGCACCACTTCCAAGGTCAGTTCACCTTCATGTGAGCTTGGACTATGGCAGATAGCTTCAATGACAGCGGAGGTGAGCTTTACCTTGGTGTAGTAGTGCATCCCTAGCATTCCAATTTTATCCTTTACTGTCATTTTTTCTGAAACCTTTAAAATCCTCCATGCCGAAGTAAAATTACAACTCAAAACGTGCAAAACAGTAAACACGTTCTATTTTAAAACTAATAAGCAGATCACTAAAAAACATGACATACATATGTATAAGACCTACTACAGGGGAATGGTGCATAATGTGTGACTATTTCATACTATAATTCATTACCCTGCAGCAAGTTAAAGCTTCGGCTGGATTTAAATGCGCTTGGTGTGAACTTAATGTATGGTGAAATGTATGAAATGTATACAGTTGGGACTGAAATAGCTTCTCGCTGTAGAATTCCATTATGATCACGGACCAAAATGGCAGCATTCTTTAGCTGTCTTGCCATTGGCATTTAGTGTCTGGAAAGAGCTTGCCGCCTATAGACAGCGGAGGTGTCTTTTTTGTTTTAATAACTTTATATTCAGGCTATAAGGTGACTAGTTAACATCGGTGTTGCCTGGCTACGATTGTTGTGTGAGTTATGTCAGGTCTGGTTTAAAAGTACGTTGACTCAAAAGAGAAAATTCAAGTGGATAATAAGGCATAAAATTCAGAAATATAATAAAAGAGTTAAAGAAGCTGTAACTGGTAAGGACAGCTGGAGGTAAGTGTATAGTTAGTCGTACCTAAAGCGAATCAAAAAGTCACCAGAAGGTATTACTAATTGACAAATGAGACATGCAATGGATTTTTTGTTAACAAAATAAATCTCTGGCTCCTGGTGGCATTTTATTTTAGCTGTACTGTTTGGTTACTGTTTAGCTCTGTTTGGTGCATGCGTCATGTAATGTGGAGCTTAGATCTGTGTGTGGAGGTGCCACATACAGAGCCAACATTCAGCCACAGGAGTTGCATCATCAGTTGCCATACGATGACCAAATAGGTTGTGCCAGCTTTGCTGAAGTTCCCTGTGCTGCTGGCGACAAAGACGACGCCTTCTGAGGATGCAGCAATGACTGGTAATGGTAGCACACAGGTAAGTATGTTCTGTTCTTAATATCCAGTATTTATATAGCACCAATATATTACGCAGCACTTTACAAAGTCCATACTTCTGTCACTAGCTGTCCCTCAAATGAGTTTACAATCTAATATCCCTACCATAGGCATATGTAATTAACTCTAAGGTCAGAAGAAAAAAAAGAAAAGATAGGCGTCTCATAAGGCACCATGGACTGGAGGTAGTTACCTATAAAAAACAGTGTAATTTTTATTAATATTAGGTACAATAAACTTTAAAACAATGATAGAATTATGTTACAGATTAGCATGATAAGGGACTCTATCCACACTATATTAGTTGATAAGTAGGTTTACAGACCAGGTTTCGGCCAGATATGCTTCCTCAGGGGATATAGAGACCCTAGGATGTAATATAGTGTTGGATTCAAGCCAGTTCAATTATAATTGATGTAACAATCACATAAGCATTTGGATGCTCTGAGAGAACAGTCGCATAAGCGTTTAGAAGCTTTGGGTCTCAGGTAAGAACTTTGTAGTGTGTTAAATGTTTCTTTATTTGTGTTCTTGGGAGTGGTAATGTGAGATAGATAGTTGAATAGAAGCTCATTTGGACGGCTGCGGCGGGTCCACCCTTCAAATAGCTTGGTTTTGCCAAATCAGAACCCTGCACTTTAGGATTTACCTATCCATATTTTGTTGTTTCTCCACTCCTGCATGCTGGTTCTAAACACAGCTTTTCAGGCTCTAAGCAAGTACCCATTGATAACAGTTACTATATATAATCAAGGGATAGTTCTATGGGAATAGTGAACTTCTAACTTATGAATATCTGAAAAAGAATTACACAAATTCTATTCAACTATCTATCTCACATTGACACTCCAAAAAACACAAAAAAAGAAACATTTAACACACTACCAAGTTCTTACCTCAGAGACCCAAAGCATCTAAACGCTTATGTGACTGTTCACTCAGAGCATCGTAAGGCTTATGTGATTGTTACATCAATTATAATTGAACTGGATTGAATCCAACACTATATTACATCCTAGGGTCTGTAAGCTTACTTATCAACTAATATAGTGTGCATAGAGTCCCTTATCATGCTAATCTGTAACATAATTCTATCATTGTTTTAAAGTTTTTTGTACCTAATAATATTAAAAATTACACTGTTTTTTTATAGTTACCTACCTCAAGTCTATGGTGCCTTATGAGAAGCCTATCTTTTCTCTTTTTTCTTCTAAGTATAATGCAATTTGTGGACACCAAAGGCTTTGGCACCCAAACCAATTGATTGGGAAAATATACTCATACTAAGTAAAGTAAATAACTAAGTGAAGTTCAGCTAGCTATAGAATATTATTACAGTCTAAGGTCAATTTGGGGGGCCAATTACCTTAACTGCATATTTTTGGAATGTAGAGGAAGCCTACGCAAACATGGGGAGAACATACAAACTCCTTGCGGATAGTGTCCTAGCCGAGATTCAAACCTAGGACCCAGTGCTGCAAAGACCAGAGTTCTAGCAGTGTTGTCCATATACTGTGAATATTTGCTAATTATGGCAGAAACTCTTAATCTACCACATAGTTTAGTCCAATTTTAACCCCATAGTGCTCTGTTCCAAGATTCAACAGAGCAGTGGTCCCTATCTGTGCAATTATTAGGTTTTGTCCATTCTTTTCTCCTAATGGAGATAATAAATTATTAAACCTGTGGCGATCAACTTATTTGGCACTGGGTGCTTCAAGTGTGGTGCAGACATCACCAAGGGGCCCGATATAAATTCACTAAATGTAATACTACAGAAGGCTACTAGAGATTGCTGAGCTGCTACAGAAGACCAAGATGTTCAATGTCTACAGAAGATCATGATGGTCGGAGTCTATGGGCAAAATATAAAACGGGATTACCAAATAGGTTCTTGCCCTAATATGACTGTTGAGGGGCACTAGTAGCCCATACATGAATTAGCTTGTTAACCCTACAATAAATCATACAGCACCTCTTGCTGATACATCACAATGAGCAGAAATATCTGAAGCAAGTGTAAAGTATGTGGCCCAACTTTTTGTGCCAATAACCAAGAGGGACACCAATCCAGATTACCCTTTCTGCTGCCAAATGTCTGTTTCTATCCAGACAAAGAAGGACATCTAAAGATTTCTACATTCTTAGTTCTTTTTTTTCACTTTTGTATTTTGTATTTTTTTTCTTGTGTGTTTTGCAGACATACTTTGGTTTTAGTTACTTAAAGTATTAAATATTCTGCTTAGGTCCCTTTCATTCCCCCTAATACCAATAATCTGAAATTTGGAGAATATTAGTTTCATTGCCTGCCAATAGGTATTTTTACTGAAGATTTTATAGTAGTCTTTATTTTTTTTTTAAATTGAGTTATTCTCTTATATGTAAAAATGAGCGTGTTAACATTCCTTCTGAATAACACAATCCGGAGGTTTCCTTTGCAGCTTTGGTTTCTGATAAAAGGTTATCAGTAATGACCAAATTCGTCACTGTTAGAAATATCTTAAAGGTCACAATAAGAGCATTTCTGCCTCTTTTAAACAAACCTCTGCTTTTTAAAAAAACATAAATATGTTCCACTTTCATCTCATGAAAATATCAAATGTGTTTATGTTGTAATTTACCTCCGCCGATCCTGACATTTACAACGCTGGACGACTTGGAAAAGATTTCAGTGAAGACGCTAAAACAGATCTGTGCTCCGCTGAGAAAAAAAAGGAAATCAGCAGTTTACAAAATATAAACATCTGCAATGCTAACAACCTGGATTTTACATTGAAACACTTGATTTATTTTTCATTTGGTTGCCATTGTTTTGTAATGAAAAAAGTTGGGTGTAAAAGACAAATGGACAAGAAACTCATATATTCCATGATATTACTATTCTGCGTCATTATGTATTGTACTGTTGTTGTGTTTTAAAATGAATATATGATCAATTTAGAATATAGTCTATTAGACTTTAAACCCTCAGGCTAAATTCAGACAGGCTGTAAGGTTGCAGTGTGGTTACCACTTACCAACGCCTCTGATCCATTCCCACATTGGGAGACTACACTTTGTTACACTGGGACACTATTATGATCGTCTATTTTCTCCAGTCTTGTAGAGCTTTATTAAAACAGGCCCTAAATGTAGCTTCTCACCTGCGACCACCCATAAGGATTGAGTGTTGAGAAACACTGTGCTAAAGGTAAAATGCTATCCTCAACATATTGTAGGAAAGAAATATGTTAATGAGTAACTAATCAAATGTCATATTCACTGTATTTGCTGATGTTATTTCTTGAAATTATATGAGATAAAGTTCTCAAACACTGAAACTGCTATCCTGACAAGTTATTGACGTGCATTCATCTTGTTACAATGAAATATTGGATTAGGAACATTCTGGCCTGGTAATATCCTCTTCCCATTCTTCAAAGCCAACACAGCAAAATGAAATAAATGTGAAGACTTAACATTTTTCAGACGCACACAGTTCAAAAGTTCATTAGAAATCCTAATTCTTAATTACACTGTAGGTCCATAGAAGATATAACATATATGATGCAATAAGGTAATGGGTCTGATTTATTAAAGCTCTTTCAGACTGAGAAGATAGACTATTATGGGAGAACCTGGGTGATCCAGCAAACAAAGAATGGATCTGGTCTGGGACTGAAAGCATTTATCAAATAATGGCAAATTATTTTTAAGAAAACTTTTCCAGGTTTGCTGGATCACCCATGTTCCTCCATGCTAGTCTATCTTCTCCAGACTTGGAGAGCTTTAATAAATCCAATATGTAATTTTAGACTTCACATATGTTACTGGCAGGTTCTTCAGAGGAACAAAAAAAAATGGGGCTGCCAAATCTAATGACTGTAAGATACAAGATATTACTTTTGTGTTTTAGGGTTAAAGAGATAAATATACAGCAATGAATCTGACATTAACTGAAACATTCTCTGATAAAGATACTTCCTGGTTCATATAATTCAATGGTGATAACTGAAGTAATGTTTCAGTGAATGTCCAATGTCAAATAGATTCCATTGAATGATTTTTAATACCAACTAGTTATGGGAACATGCCTCAAGTAGAAAAGAAAATGCTGTCTGATGGGCTGAGTTGCAAAATGGAAAAAATTATTAAACACTTTGCAAGACATATCTCCACTTGTGAAAATATAATTTTTATAGCACGGGGGGTGTCATGCAAATTGCCAGCCTATTCCTAATCGTCTCATTATACATATTTCATATATTTCTAATGAGATAATTAGGAATGACCTATAGACTAAGCAGGAAGTTTGGAAAAACTGTTTTTGACAGTTTTTGGATAAAATGTCAACTTTGATGCCCCCTCTGATCATGTTCTAGTGACCACAGCAAATTTTGGATGTACACTCACTTTCAATCCTGGGGCTTGAGCTGGCTACCCTGGAATTCTGTAACAAAAAGCCGTATTCCTGTTTTGCAGGATTTTGAAAAGCTTTTTCTGCTAGGAATTTTCAAAGTCCAAAAAAAAAAATGGAAAGATGGAAGATCTCCTTGTATTTAGTCCACCATACCTTAGGAGGAATTGGGAGACCTCTGACAGATATCACGTATTCCGGAAGTGGCTCTTTAACTATAATGAATTCTGTTTTTGTTTAGAGGAACTTTAATTGTAATCGTTCTGCCATCTATGTAGCAGATTGGTATCATTGTACCATCGCTGGATGATTCATAGGCAGATTAAGAAATCACCGCTAAATTGCAGTCATCCGTTTTAAGCCACCCCCAATATTAACTCCAATTACCAAAACCAATTAGTAAATGATAGCGCTTTCATCCAGCCTCTGTGCAGGAGCGCACCATCCGCTGCTACGGCTGCCAATCAGCCACCTTAATCTCTCCGCTTTCTGTACTTGATTATGAGAATAACCTTCCTGTATGCTTGAATTAGCAATTGCATGCAAGATTTGTTAGCATTTCAGAAGAAACAATCCTTCCCTTTTAACATGCAGCACAATGTTTTCTTAATGTAATGTTACAGGTGTTACAAAAAGATAAGACATAAAAGATTAATGCATTTTAGAAAAATTCTGTTTCCCTGAGAAAAAAAATGAATGTAGAGAACACTTCACAAACCAAAAACTGATTTTTAAATACAGCTAAATAAAAGGATGTGTTGTATGTATAAAGCCTTACACTGGATTGCTGTTTGACAACCCCCCCAACCATTCACCATGAAAATGCTGTACATAGTATTTTCCAACGCTCATGGCTCCCAGCTTGGACCTATTGTTCCTCTGCCTGATCCTAAGGCTTTGTTTTGAAGGTTGAAGCGCACGTACCACTTCCTCACACCAGAGTACTGCTGCTTTGGGAAGATGCTATAAGTTGCATTTGCCCATGACAACCCAATAAAAAATAAATGGTGCCACATCTGGAAAATCATGTGGGTGACAAGGTGCCAGCCACCAAAACTGCACTGGATTGCTTGTTCCCACCATCTAAATCTGTACAAAATGCTGCAGAGTGCATACCAGGTAATGATGCGGTGTGGCTCTCTGTAGTATTTACCTGTAAGTCCAGGTAGGCAGAGTGATACTTGATGCCCTGAGCCCATGGGAAACGGGTTAAATGGGGATGATTACACTGAAGCTGGAAGAAAGATGGGTCAGAATTGGAGAGTTCCAGTCTAGGGTAGGGTGTGGTCCTTGACACCCTAAGAACATAGGAAGTTGGTTGAATGATGGACGTTATTGAAACTAGAAGAGAATCCAATGAATTGTGCAAAGGACACTGCCAGAAGTCTGGTGAGAATGTTCATTCCAAGGTGGCGGTTGATTCTTAATCGCCTGAACTCATAGGAAGTTGGCTGAATGGGTGTCATTCCACTTGGAAGATGGATTAAGCAGAATTTCTGAATCAGTTTGTGAGGAATAGTGACAGAGATTTTTCAAAACTTTGGGACTCAAATTTGTTGCAACAGTAACATACAAACATACAGTACCTAAAGCCAGACACTCATTAACATTAACACAATGTTAAGATGTAGATAATTAACATAATATTACGATGTAGATAACTAGCTTTTATACAAGGCCTCACTGACCTATGTAGCTGATGGTACTGTGGATCAATTTATTCTCACAGCAGAAGTACAGTAATAGAAGTTGTTCTCTTAGCAGCTCAGCTCCCTTTTATCAGTGATTTGGCAACATTCTTTCCTTCTAATGTAAAAATAAAGAAGAAAAAGGCAGGGTGAGCTGAGCTGCTGAGAATACAATTTGGAAAGCATTAGCAGTTCTAATTAGGAAAATTAATTTTGCCAAAAGGCCTGAAGCAACAGAGATCAGCGATGACTTGTTTAAAATTTTATTCACAACTTATAAAGGATGTATAGATACATAAATATCAAAAGTCTGAACACAAGAATCATGTACTGAGATGTACATGTACTGCATGAACCAAGATTTTCTTACCTAAAATATCTTAGTATTAGAGTCTGTTGTACACTTTACATGAGTACACAGCACCATCTACTGCTAGCCAACAAGATCATTTAAGAGAATCTACCCATAATTACAACCCTCTCCCCCTCAAAAAAAAAAAAGATATACAGACTCTGTGTGTTTATTTTTGAGTATATGTATATGTGTTTTCCCGATGGTTTTACATTATGTTACAGCTGTAGCTTATAAATAGAAGCAAAGTAATGAAAAGTCAATGTCATCTAAAAAAGTCAAATGCTAAAATATATATTGTCTTAACTGTATATGTAACATATTATTGCAAATTTGGCAGGCATTTGGGTTGGACTGCATTTTCTTGTCACAAAATGCTGTTCCTTTACAACCACCTTCACTGAGAACTCTCGAAAGTGATGAGACCATCTTACCATGCTGGGGGTCAGGACTAGTGTTGGTCGAATAGCTCACTATTCGATTCGGCAGCTATTCGCTCGAATATAGCAAAAAAATTGGGGTGGTCGAATCTCAAAGTCGAACACCATTAAAGTCAATGGGAGGAAAAATTCGGGTGTTTTTCAGCACTGTGTAGAACTTCTACAGCCTCCAAACAGATGTAAAAAGATACATTATAAAAGGATACATAAAAAGATACATTGTAAAAAGATACCTAACACTATTACATACCCCTGTACTTCACATGAAGATTAAAGAGCACCTCTCACATCAATTTTAGGCTAAAGCTAGGTACACACTTCCAATAATTATTGTTGGAAAATGAACGATTACGACCGATCAACGATTATGCACGATTATACTTGAACAATCATATTGTGCACAATTCTGTACATGCTGTAACAATATGATCGTTCATATATAATCCACCAACAGTGTCCACACACGAGATACAATCGTTTGAACGATGCAGGGAGGGACATGTAAAGGAGAAAGTGTACCGCAGAAACATGCACAATCATTGAACGACACGATACTGTACACACGATAGATAGTGAAAGATCGTCGGCCAATCAGATCTACCGTGGCGGTTGTTCATTTCCAACGACAATCCTCGTTCGTCAGCGTCCTTGGTCACTTTTTTTGGCCAATTGGTTGTTCATCGGTCGTTCGTCAGTCGTTTCTAACGATAAATATTGGTGTACTCAGCTTTAGTCTACACGGACTGTTTCCCCAGCGTTTAACCTGAGGCTTTTTAAAGCCTATGTTTGAAGTCCCCATGCATTCCCATGGGCTAATCCACACCAGGACGTTTCCTTCAGGCACGTTTTTGAGCGTTATCTTAAACGTTGCTTGCAACATTTAAAAAATTAAAACGCTGGATAAACGCGTGAAAACGCTTCCATTGAACTCAATGGAGGCTTTTTCAAGGGTTTTTAAGCTTTTATGAAAGCTTCCACTGAAAACAATGGGGGCTTTTATAAACATTTTTAGCAGGACTTTGGAATCTGGAAGCCCCCTTTAATAAGGAGACTCCCAGATCTCCACCGCCCCACCCTGGGGAATGAGTACAGGGGTACATAAATCCCCTTACTCATTTCCTGAAAAGGTTAAAATATAAGTAAAAAATAGGACAAGGGTTTAATGTTAAATTATTTTATTAATGTGTGTGTTTGTGTAATTTAACTTTTTTTTTTTTTTACAGGTTATCCTAATGACAGGAGGATTTCCAGGGTTGCAATGAACAGAGCCCTGGAAATCCTCCTGACAGTGAGGGATTGCAGGACACTAGGGGTTAAATAAGGACAAGCCTCTACATTCACCCCTAGTGCTCTGGCTGAGGTTTTACATTTCTCAGCTATTCAGCACTAGAGATGAATGGGGAAAGTTGTGCCCATTCATCCCTAATGCTCTGTGATTGGCTGAGAAAAGGGAAACCCTGATGATGCTTGAGCTGTGATCAGGGTTTCCTATTTCTCAGCCAATCACAGAGCAGTAAAGGAGATGAATGGAGATACGTATCTCCATTCAACGGCTATTGCCCTCGTATTGCCTGCGGTTACAGCTAATTGAGGGCCCGTGCTTTCAATTAGCTGTGATTGCAAAGCTCCCACGGTCCAGGAATGATTCATAATGTCATTGTCGGATAACCTGTAAAAAATAAAAACAAGAACAAGTTAAAATAAAAACACATACAAATAAATTAATTAGGGAAACATTTTTATTTTTTTTAAAACTTTTTTTTTTTTTCTGAATTTTTGCTGTTGAATCCTGAATTTTTGCTGTGTTTTTCGGGTCGGGTCTATCTGAATTCGAACAGCCATATTCGGGTCGAATATAGGGACAACACAAATTCGAACATCAACACTAGTCAGGATCATTCACGGTTCCACTTATCCATGGAAATTTAGCATATGTGGGGGAACCAAATGTGTAGGGTGAATGCCAAGATAAAAATAAAAAGCACTTGTGTTGTACCTTTGTTTGTTGAGTTGGAAAGAATACAAAATGTTTATTTGTAAACTAGTGCTGACAATAAAATCATGATTTCTTTACTACATTAGGAAACTCCTTAGGACTTATAATCTTTCCCAGTCCCTATTCTTTGACCTTGAAGTCTCTGCTTTAGATGAGTTACAGCTTTGTGTTTTGGGTTGAATGGGAGAACTTTACATATCTTTAGTGCCTGCTAAGCTCTTTGCATGTTTTATTATTGACGCCACACGGTAATGTTGCAGGTTTCACATCCGTTTCTAAAGTATGTGCAAGCCATTTACATTTTTATATGGTTTAGTTGAATGAATAATGAATTATGGTTATAACAGCTGGGGTTGTGAAAGTCTGCATGTCTGAGTAAGGGCTCCGTTTTGTGCGTTGCTATTATGTTTTAAACAGTACAGTAAATTTGTTTGATAATACAGCAGGAAAAACTAGAGAAATTGCCGGAGTGACAGAAACCATATGATCATACATTTTTTTTACAGGAAGCTGAAATAAGAATACCGGGGTCTTAGGTATATTGCCCACAGAGACATTATTTACATGCTTTCCCCGTAAATGTCTACCAAAACATGCCTATATGTCAATCTTCATTTATCTAAGATGACTAAAGGCCCCTTTTAGACTTGTGGTTGACTACAGTAGTCTCCCACAGGCTCAACCACAGTCCCAGATGTTCCAATATAACTAAATGGGAGCGGTTGGAAACCATGTGTGCACATTTTTGCACTCGATTGCTGGATTTGTGGTTTGGTTCCTGAAAATGACTGAAGGCAGAACTTTCAGTTTGCCATTTCTGAGCAAAGATAAACAGTTTGATGTGCTTGGATATCACTAACCATGCATTTTTCACTGCAAATCTGGAAGAACATAAATGTTTCTGTGTCTGCAAGCATTATGAAACATGCTTGGATCTTCATGTTAGACATGGGAGGTTTTGAAGATGTGAAGTCAATGGACAATCATTTTACTATTGTATAGGTAGCCTGGGAAGTGGTTCCTGTCTGTTTTATTTTTGCCAAACCCCTAGTATTCTAATAGAAAAAAGGAAAGAAAGGAGATAGTGGTTGGTTCTTCTATCATGCCACTTCCTTACTAGTTATAGATTCTTGGATTTACCCAACCTCACTAAAAGGCCAAGCAGAAGACAAGTAACAAGGTGAATATACTGAATCATTTGCTGAAGTAGAATCCTGGACATAGGACATAGGCTTGCCAAAGCTCCCACCAACAAAGGGTTCCCCTAAAAATTCCCCTTTACCTTTGTACATCAATCATGTTAATTAAGTTCAATAAGTCCTTCCTCTGTAATATTCTTAGTTTTTATTGTGAGCTAAAGCCAAGGAACTGGATTTCATACAGTCCCAAATCACTTTCTTGGGATAACCAAAGACTATGGGCAAATCTAGGAACTGTAAATAAACCTCTAACAATGTTCCTACCATGCCAACATAGAAGCAGATGAACAAAATGCATTTGTGATTACCGTGCTCAAAATCCCTTGGAGGGAGTGGGTTGTGATTACCTTTATTTGCTGAGTAGATGATACTTAAAAGGGATTACTCAAATAATTGCAGAATAAGCAACTGAAAACTGCTAGCTACTCGGGATGAGCGAGAAGGCCTCTGTCAGTCTCACAAAACTTTCCTCGAACTTCCAATGGGTCGGCTAAATTTCGGTGAACCGATTTTGCAAATTCTATTAAAGTCAATGGGCCGACTTTAAACATTAGAAGCAAAGCCCCTATACATGTTACAACCACCAAATTTGCTAGGTATGTGTAGGAGAACAGTGGTATCAAGGGACAAATACAAAAGCAGAAGGGGATAGTCCATCTTTAATGCCACCCAGAAGTGTGTAATACAAATATCTGAAATTTGTGAAGGGCCAGACCAAGATGTTTTGTGCGCAAGCACTGTTGCTGTGGTGTGTGGTGCTGGAAGTGGTAGGAAGGTAGACGATATTGCTAGTTTGCATCATGAAGTGGATGACATGAATACCAACCCTCAATCTTACAATACTCAGCTGAAAAATTAGGCAAAGGCAATGGTACCTATCAGTGTGGCAGTACTGGGGGTTTTCATCTGCAGTTTGTTGGCCTCCTGGAAGCAGCAGAAATGTAAAGTATATTGCTAGCTGGCAAAATGGCAAGCATGACATTGGCGATGAATGCCACCTCTGGACGTTGCGATAACTAGCGGAAAACTTCAACCAAGGCAGGCTCAGCTGACAGGGTGTTAGTGATAGCCAGCCACAGACTCAGGAGCAGTGTGGGTTCAAAAAGGCATTTTGGTTGCCCAGTGAGTACTTGTGTCAGTCAATCAGTGACATCTACAGTGGGGATATGATAGATGTTAGTAACCAACCTTTCGTTCATTTTCAAAAGATTGACATTTTCCGGCAACAGTCGTGATCAGTTGTCCGTGGCCACTCCACCAGCAGCACTAAAGGTTCATTCGGACAGAACACTGGATGCCGGGCACGAAAGAAACTTGATGGCATACTGTGCCAACTGCGGGCAGATTTCAAGCCTGTTGACCCAAAAATGAATGGCATCAACAACAACAATGGCATCAATCAACAATAACAATGTTAGGACAGGCATCCTCCTACTCCTACAGCAGCCTCTGTTGGGGCTGGATCCTGCCAAGCGCCGCGGCGGCAGTAGAGGATCTGCGTACATGGCTGCAGATGGAGTGAGCCTGTCTCAGTAAGTCCTGCAGTCCTGGGTACGTGCGGAGGAACACTGGGGTGGCCCATGCTTTCCCACCACACCCCTCGGTCGGGGTACCAGGTGCTGCAATTGCTCTTGCAGACTACCGCCCACTGAGCTATGCAATGCCACCCAGTTACCGGTGAAGGACAGGTAGCGCCCCACTCCGTGCCTGGTTGTCCAGCTGTCCATGTTGACATGGATTTTGCTAGACACCGAGATTTGCCAATGCCCAGGAGACACCGATTTGCCAATGCCCAGGAGAGGTTACTTATTACATGTGTATGTAAACTGGGTACATCTGTGTGGGAGAAGTAATGCCTGCTTGGTATATTCCCCCACCGCTCGGCACAGGCCTTCAGGTTACAGAAGGGAGCAGAGTCCACAATGCTGTACGGCAGTAACTGCAAGGCCCATAGTTTGGATAGACATGAAATGAGCTCAATTACTCTTTTGTTGGTTGGACCTGTAGCCTGATGCCTTGCACAGAACTCTGGTAGAGTGGGCGGAAGGGACTGGGAGCTGGGGGAGCTGAAGGGGTCCCTGGAGTACCCATCTTGCGGTGACAAACGTCATCCGGCCCCAGGAAACCTGCGGGCAGAAGCTGATACTTCATCGCCGCTGGATGTCTGGCTGGCACCAACTTCCTTAGACGTAGTAGCAATGACAGTTGGAGGTGGAGAAGGAGTCAATGTAGGTGGAAGAAGAGAGGAAGACGTGGTTGCACCTCCTTCATGAGAACGCAAGTACTGCTCCCACTTGGTTTGTGGTTCTTGCACATGTGGGAAAGCAGGGATGTTCTACCCAAATGTAATCTGGCCTGTCCTCTGCAGATGTGCCTGTGGCACAGGATGCAGATTGCTGCGCTCCCGGCATCGTCTTTTAGTGTGATAATTGACCACACTGCTGCTCCTACCTTCCTTCAGCTGCCTCTGCGTCTGCTGGGTGCCCTGCATCTGCTCCAGCTCCACCTCCCCCACGGTCACATCGTCTTCGACTGTTCCCTTGCTTTTGCCCACCCCTCTGTCTCTTCTTTGGGACTCACATGAGGCATATTGGCAGCTCCTTCTATCCTCAGTCTTTTGCTGCTGCTTCTGCCTTTCCTCTACCTCTGTTTCGGAACTGCTGCTAGCCCTTACATGCACCGGTGGTTCTCAGGTTACATCACGGTCATGATCATCCTCATTTTCATCTAAGCCAACATCTGCAAATGCAGCCACTGATCCAGAACCCTCGCCCATCAAGTGCTGACTACACTCTCCAAGGCTCTCAAAGTCTGCCTCCTGCTCTGGAATTTGCATTGTCAGATCCTCAGGCTGTTCGTCAAACAACAAGGGAGAATCATCGGGAGGTAAAAGCACATTAGCCACGCTAACTCCTGTCTTTGCTCCTGTCATGGCTTTGCCGGTTGCTGCTGCTGCTGCTGCGGAAGAAAAGCCTGCTGCACTTGAGGCCCCTGAGACCCAGTCCACAATACTCTCCACATGACATGGCTGTATGATCGTATTCCGCCCTCTCAATACATCTACCAGCGTACTGGTGCTCCGCACACATCTCAGACCTGTTTGACCACTTGTGCTGCTGCCTCCAACAGTTTGCTGCTGCTGCTGTCCTACAGTAAAGGACTCCCGTGGAGCATGCGTTTGAGTTCTGCGTTTGGTAAAAAAAAAAATTTGTCCTACTATATAAAAAATACAGATATTTTAGTGTTTGATACCCCTTGCTATTTACCAAAGAAATCATTTGGTACAGGTGCATTTTTGCCTGAATAAATAAAAGATGAGCGGTAGATGCCCCCTGCCAGATGCCCCCTGCCGCAAGAGGTATCAAAGACTGAAATATCTGTATTTTTTATATAGTAGGACAGAACTTTTTTTTTACCAAACAGTCTTCTTTGGTAAATAGCAAGAGGTATCCAGCGCTGAAATATCTGTATTTTTTTTGTAGTGGGACAGAATTTTTTTTTTAACCAAACGGTTTTCCTTGGTATACAGCAGGAAGTATCAAACACTAAAATATCTGTATTTTTTTTATAGTAGGACAGAATTTTTTTTTTTACTAAACGGTTTTCTTTGGTAAATAACAAAAGGTGTCAAACACTGAAATATCTATATTTTTTATATAGTAGGACAGAATTTTTTTTTTACCAAATGGTTTTCTTTGGTAAATAACAAAAGGTATCAAACACTGAAATATCTGTATTTTTTATATAGTAGAATTTTTTTTTTTACTTCAACTTCAACTTCATTCGGCCTGATTTTTTGAATCTCTCCAAGACTGAAGATGATAGACAAACATAGGAGAACCTGAGCAAACCTAGAATAGATTTCTAAAAAAAAATCACTTTCTATTAGTTGGTAAATGTTTTCAATCCTGGACCAGATCCATTCCAGGTTTGTTGGATTACCCAAGTACTCCTATGATAGTCTATCTTCTCCAGTCTTGGAAAGCTTTATTAAATCAGGCCCAATGCCATTTTATCCATTTTATATTATAATATATTCGGGTCAGATATGTAACTTAAACATTTCACACCTGTATGAGACTGTAGAGCACCACAATGACTGATAGATACAAATAGCCTATTAATCTTGGACAATAAACCTGCCCTACCTTGGACAATTACATTCCCCTGACAAATGTCAAACAACTGAAGTGTTATACAATTAGTCAACAAAGACAAGAAAGGCTTCAATTAGTGTTTTTTTGCTAATAAACAGAAAAAAGCTATGTGTTTTGCAGCTTCCTAACACACCTTCTTTAATCAGGGCTTAGATAATGTGTGGATCTGGAGCTGGAGGACTTGATTAGCAGAAAATCAGAAATTGATCTTGGCGGTACTGATATTTTCAACCTTTAGGATAATTGGCATCTTTAATTTTTTCTGACATTAACCATGGAACCTTCTAAGCTTTACTATAATGCCATCTTCTACAATGGCTATGATCATTTTAATTTGCCTAATAACATTTTTTTATAACTCAGAAAAATGTAAAGGTCTCTTCCTCCCAAGAAGGCAAGATAGTAGAAGAATAAAGCTTAAAATGGTTCCTTTCTCAAGAAAAATAAATAATCAATCATCCTTCAACTCCATAACCATATCTAAGCCCTGAAGAAAGGGAAATGTTATGAAACCCTAAAGCATGTTGCAAGTGCTACTTTTATCCCAAAACTATCTACTTCAAATGTTGTGGATTCATCTATGAATGGTCTGACATTTCTGTTGCATTTATTACATTTTTGGACTTTCGGGTTAGGGGCACCCTGTGCTATTCTAGCCTATACTAGCTAACGAGACTAGATAATTTTCCATCCTCAGACAATTTCCCATTTTACTGTGATACTGATAACGTACAATCAAGAACATACACACTTTCTTTATACAAATTATGATCATGATGACTGGGTTAAGGTTATTGCGTAAATGGAAAAGTTTCCAGCAGTGGCATAGAAACAGTGGTTACAATAGTCACAAGTGGAACCAAGTACATGCTCCTGGATGGCCTTTAATGACTGGTGAAATGTGGGGAGTCTAAGAGGGGGGCAGGGACCCACCCTGTGGGAAAACCCACGGTGGGAATAGCGTTGGGCCCATCGCCAGTCCTGGGTGACAATACTTCTTGCTGTTCACCTGCATCCAGGGCTCATCTCCATAGCCTCCTGGTCTTCTCTCATCCCACCATTCTTCCACAGTTTCTGCTACCTCTCTCCGGTGGCCTGTTTTTTTCCAAAAACTAATCAATCCCTGAGGAGACAAATATGAAAATGGGAAGCACAGAAGAGGAAAGCATGTAGTGTCTACAGTCACTATAGAAAGACAGAAGTCAGAGAAGGGATGCTGAAACGTATTATGTGCCTGGAGGAGATGAGGAATTTGTCAGTATAGATATTCTACTTGGAATCTGTCATTGGGGGGAGCAGAAGCCTACATGTGGGGATATGTCACTGATGAGTGTATCATTTCGGGCGGCAGTCTGTCATGTAGAAAGGAGTTCTGTCTTCGGGATCATTCACCTACATTCTGTCAATGAGTGTCAGAATGGGGAGCTGGTACTGAAGGATTTGTTATATTAGATATCTCACTAAGGGATCTATCAATGGGGGTCTGCCACTAAGGCATCTAAATTAAGGGATCTCTCAGTGAGGCAACTATTACTCAAAAGTCATTGGGAATGCCCTGTCACTGAAGGGTCTTTTATTAAGGGACTTATTAAGAGGTCTGTTACTAAGAGGGTCAATTTCTGGGTGGAATTTTTTTTGGGGGGGTCTGTAACTAAGGTTCTTTTACAAAGATGTTTGTCAAGTTGTTTTGCATCAGGGCCCATTAATCTGTAGCAATGCAATCTGTAGCAATGCCACTGCATCATGGAACTACCTAATACAATTACTTATTATAACATGCCATTCATCTTGGCTTTATGACTTATATTTTTTCCTGTGGTCCTGGGGCTTGGCCCTAAAATCTCAAGAGGTCTTTTTACTTTACCCCCCACCCCTTTTCCCACACCACCATTTCTGCTAATCTTTAGTATAGCCAGCACTAAATCTAACAATGCTTGACTGCTGGGTTTGCTTTGAATGAGACACCTTACCCTTTGGATACCATTAGAGGGTTATTTGCAGTCCCATAATAATATACATCCCTATGTTTCCAATAGGGCATAATAATAAGGGCTACCTCCTTGCCTCCTAAGTCCTTGTAGTTGCCTCTGAGCAGCTTTTTGCCAAACCTACATCTAAGGAACATATCTGAAATGTGCTGATTTGGCCCAGATATTTGCCCCTAGATTTGCCAATAACTTTATGATTGCTTAACTAAATGAAAATCAACAATCCTTTTGTTGACATTGCGATACCAAAATTATTTTATATGTATTTTAAAGGAAAATGATGAAAAACATTTTAAAAAAACTCTTTTTTCTCTAGTTTTGACAGGTAACAGTTTGAAAATGAATGTTACTGTAGAAACAAAGCAAACACATTTCATTTTCCAACCCTTTCTGTTTATCAAACATTAAAATGATGAATGTTGCTGCAAAACATGTTAGAGTTCTATACAAATTAATTGAAATAGTTTTCTGTACATTCTTTTACAAAATTAAACACACTGACTCAATTCACAAAGCAAAAACATCCGGGAAAAATCCCTTTTTTCACAATTTAAAAAAAAAAAAAGAAATAAAAATGTATATTATAATTTCAAAAGGTATAGATCATCTTTTTGGTAATATTCAATTACTATGCTGAAAAAAAGCAAAAAAGCAACAAAGGAAAAAAAAATGAAATGCTTTACATATTTGCTTAATTACTGAACTCTTTGATGAGCATGCACAGTATACATGGAAATTACGGCACATACTTACCTGTATGCAGGTGCCCTGTAGCAATGTCAGGTCTAGGATCCCGCCACTGCTGTGTTCCTGGCGGCCAATATATTTGCTGCTGAATCTATGAGTACTTTTTTTGTGGTCCACTTTTAAGTTTGTGTGACCAGCCAAGTCATTATTGCAGAAATAATGCACCTTACCTGCTTGATTGCTCCAGGTTTCTGCTAAAAAGCTGAGATGCGCATGCGCAACGTTAACTTTGGATACCGGGGAAACCCAGCAATTAAGGCTTCCCTTGCAAGTCTCAAAATGAATGAACTCCCATGCGTCTGTGCGGGATTTACTTCATCCTGGTACGGCCAATCAAAATAGCTGAAGATCGTCCAGGAGAGAAAGAAGAGAAAAGGATGGCAGTGCCCATTTCTGGTAGGTGAGTCAGCCTGGGTTTGGGTAGAATAACTTTGTAATAGGGATTACGGTAGCAACCCCCAGCTCCAAAATTTGGGGTAGAGGGGTTCAAAAGGTATTACATTTTAAAAGCTTCTACATCATCTTAAAACTGTTCATATTCCAAAAAATGGCATCTCATTAGCTTGATTATTTAACTTTTTGTTACAGAAAAAATATAAAGAAAATGTTCAATTTTTTTTTTTGAACACAGTTCTACTTTAAAGATTGATTTTGTCAAAGAAGTAAAAAAAATAAAAAATAAACTCAGTCTAAAGTCATTGTAATTTTTCCTGGCGCCGGATTAAAACATATTTTTTATTTGCTTACTCGTGTCGTGATCATCTTGATTTTTTACTTGAGCTGAATCATAGCCAGCGTGAATGATATGTTATGATAAGAAAACCTTGAACAGAAGAAAATACATATTGATATATTTTGTGGAAGAGCAAAAAATTGCCAAAATACAAGATAATTTTTTCCTGCATTATCTATGGTTTTCTTCATTGTGGGCACATATTTATTAAGAGAAATAGGAAGACCAATAATGGGAGCTACTGGTTAAAATATATGTTGTTGGTTCCTGTATGTAAAATGTGATAATGGTTTGTCAATACAAAATGTTATATATAAATGTCAACTGTGTTTAATAAATAATATTGAACTATGCTAACTTCAATCATCCAATTTATGCAAAACACATGAACTTTCTCCCACCATTTCTGTGCACACAAAAAACTGCCCTTGCGTGATGGGCTAATCCAAGTGAACAACACTTCACTTTCAATATTCAATAATCCAATCAATAATACCTAACAATGAACCATGCTTTCTGTAGCCCTTTCCACTGCTCCTGTATAGATACAGCATCTTAGCGGTTGTTACCCTAAGGCAGGAAGTGCGTTTTTGGAAGGTTAACCCAGTGAAAATAAAGAAAAAACAGTCTGCTGTCAGCTTTTTGCAGTCTATTGAATATTAGAGCTCCGAGAGGGAAGGAGAAAGCATCATAAGGAGTATACTATAGTGCAAGAATCATGCTTGAAGGGATGACAAAGTGGCCAAGTGATCAGCTAGTTGGTGTGCTGCTTTTGCTTGCACTGACCATTCACAGTGGGGGCCAAAATAAAATGAAACTGGAGCAGAGAAAAATGAGTTCCCCTTTTCAATGGGACTATGCATACTATTTCCTGCCATCTGGTGATGACAAAGGTGATTTCTATTCTTCATGAAGGTGAGGAATTGATCCTGGACTACGTGGTGCTCATGGAATGATGTTTAAATGCTAGTAAGCCCTTGAGCCCAACCTGCAAGATTGTGCACCCCAGGATCTGTGCAAGCCACAGGTTATGCTCATAGAAAATGGCAGAATGATAAGACTGTCCCTCCATTTGAAGAAGACTGGTGGTGCTGCATGAAGTTGGAACCCAGGGACTGCACTGGAGCCCGGGTATTGTAAGGAAATCCCAGGAATGTATTTCTTGAAATATTGGTGGACTAAAGAGCCCAAAACTGTGAAACGCAAAAAGGTGCTTAAATGCCCACCATTGTTAATTACATTATCTTCACATAAAATGTCAAAGTACATTACGGATTTCAGAACCGACACTGATGAGACGGCTATCAGTAGAGACAAACGTGCATTGGTGTTTAAAAAAAAGAAAGAAATAAAGATACTGCTCGCTTTCAAAGGGAATTTTCAAACTACCCTGAAATGTTTGAACTGGCAGGTTTCAAAGGCCCTCACTGCTAATATTTCTGTTTCTATTTTAAGGAAGGAGGAATGAAGCCCACAGCTTTGCAATGAAAGTTTTACAGTCATAATAAGTAGACGGAACGCAGCCCGATGTATAATGGACTGCTGCATGCGAATAGTGAGGTGTGAAATTGTTCTGTGGACTCGGCGCCCATTCCGCATGGGGGCTAAGAGAGAGAGAAAAAAATATGAGGCCCTTGCAGAGTTAATCTTTCCAAAATGAAATTGAAAATTTAGGTCTGTAAGCTGCATAGAAGTTTACAAGCTTTTGGGAAGGCACATCAGATCTTACTGCAGAAGAGATTTAGATGGAATGTCAGAGTGAAGACAAACCCTAAGTGAGTTGTATTGATTATCATAAAGCATTAGTGGGTTGTATAATTTTCCCTTGTTTTGGTTTAAAAATATAATTGCCTTTTTTTATCATTTATTTTATGTCTGTGCTTCTGGTACCTTACACCAGTGTTTGCCAAGCAGGGTTCCTCGAGAGATTGCTGGGGATTCCTTGAGAAATAAGCAGTTCCGGCCTCTCAGGTCAGTTTAAATGACATCGATGATTTTTCTGGCTATCTGTAATGGTGGCACTCTTCCCAATGGCCAGCAATGCAAGAAGCATTCTTTTACTACCCATCAAACGAATGTACAATGAACTGAAGATCTAGTAATTATATCAGGGGTTCCCTGAGACCTGAAAGTTACTTCTAGGGTTCTCCTATGTTAAAAAGGTTGAGAAAGGCTGTCCTACATGCTTTTTAATCCAACTTTCTGTCCACTGCACTCTAGCAATGGTTGTATGGCATTCTTCATGGCGGGCTCCTGAGAACTCTTTGGATTGATCAAACTTTCAGCTTGGTTCTATTACAACTGGTTGTTTAAGCTAATTTTGCAACAAGATTCCCATAGGCCGGCGGTTATCACGCGAAAAACATTCTCTGACCAGCACTAGCAAAGGGAAATGCTGACCTATGAACACATTGACTAAAGTCCTACAACCTGATATGTACATGTATACAGAGGGCATTGGCAGTCTTCTTTGTGTGGTTAATGAGCTTTCAGAGTTAGTTTAACGTACCAACGAGATTTCACATCCAAACTTTTTTCTCTGTTAAAACTAAATGTACACCAAGATGGCAAATTTGGGCAACAATACTGAGAACTTTGGACCATGCATGTAGTGTGTGCGAAGATAGAGTAACAGTGAAAGGGCACAGTTAGGAGACAGGGACAGATCACTGCTACCCTTTAACAGTAAGTTCCTGAAAAAGGACCCTCATGGAACAATCACCAGGGACAACATATGCTGTACTAATTTACCAAGCAGCGTCATCAGCCCTGCCATGTTGCTAATTGAATACAGCACAGCACCCTTCACCTTATCTCAATACTATAGAAGTTCAGCAGGGGAAGAACTCAAGTTGGTTTGTCAACTCTGGTTAATGTTTTAGTGCTGCAGTCACTACAGAAAGTTGGGAGCTCTTTGGAATTTTTGCACATCAACAGGTACTTTTCTGAAATTACAGCACTTTTATAGATATAAAACATATTGTACATATGAATTGAATTTTTTGGCCAGACACAGAATTACAATTTAATGGTTTAGCCTCAGGAGTCTTAGCAACTAGACATTACAGTGTTAGTTCCTTGGAGCAGCATTGATGTGAATGGCTCAGTGGGCCCTATAAGGTGCTGCAGAAGGCATCCTTGTAATCTGAGCAAACAAACGAGACAAAAATCCTGCCCCTACCTGATCAGGGAGATGCGCAAAAGTCTAGCAGCACAGATCATAGAATACCTGAGTTCACCTTTCCTTGTCTAGATCAAGGATAAGCTGCAGAAAGATGTACTATCGGTAATGAAATTTTCACCCTCTGATAGTCCTGGCCGCTCTGTGCAAAATATCTTCACTCCCACCCCCCGACTGCTTATTGCTGACTATAACACCGACACTCCGGCAATCAACAATATCCACACAAAACCTTGAATAAGACCAATACCAAAGATCCCCAACATTCCTCTATAGGGAAATCACAGAACCTTAAATGAATATTGGTGTAGTGAATACACCATTGAAATACGTATATACTTATAAAAGTACAGTATATATAAATAAGTAGTTTTGTAGTAAATTATTATGTTATATAAAATAACCCCTCTGATTTCAATTTGCAGCAATAGGCACCAAAAATAATAAACTTGACAACGACGAGTTCTGCACACCAAACTCCTCTAATAATGTTACTACCAATTCATTCCTTTCCCAGTGGTCTGTCTGCATATAACTAACCATTTTTTTTAGCTGATGCAAAATGAAACTTGAGAGGCAAAAATAGAAAATAATTCTAAAACTAAAATTAAAGGAAAAAAATCACAAAAAATAATAATAATGATATTGTTAATAAAATAAATAATTAACTTTACCTTCATGCTGGCAGTCACTTCTAAAATAACCCCACTACCACCTTTAAATGGTACCAGTGGCTGTATTAGTAACCCACCCTCCTTCATTGATGTTTAGTGTGAACTTAAATACCATTTGCTTCATTGGTGTTTGGTATGTGTCTACCTAAACACATATCCCTGTGTTTCTTCCTCCCTCGCTTATAATTTTGGAGTGGGACTATACTATTCCTGTTGGGCAGGAGGTCCCTCCGCTCAAAAAAGCAGCACCAATGTCATTTCAGCGTTCGGTGCTGGAATGTTCCACCACCATTTTGGTTTATGATCAGGATCCTGTTGATTGATGTCCAAAATCTAGGGAATGTCCTCGATGACTTTGCAGCTAGGACCTTGAAGGCAACAAAATAAGCTCTTACAGGCCACCAGTCTGGACTGCCCACCACAAGGCTTACAGATGATAGTGAATTGTTTAGGAGTGGAGTATTTATGCAGTCTTTACACATCCCAATTACTGCTCAGTACAGATGCGGTTCAAGTTTGCAAGCTACTCTGCAGGCTACTGTGAACACTCACAAGCCACAACGCCATCAAAGTGGTTTTAATGCTAACAACCAACTTCTAAAAGTTTCAAGGCCCTTTATATGTACTGTTTGTTAGGAATAGTACCATCCTAAGGAATAGTACCATCCTAGTACCATCCTAAAGTGGACCATTCAGGACTTTTTTTTTCATTTATATAAAAGGATGGGGTGGGTAATAACATTATTTAAAAGTATAATAGGAGACCCTCACGTTCTGTCTTTAGCACCATGATACATATGCCAGAAGGCTGTGGGATGCTCCTTCTGTGCATGCCCATTCCCAGGTATGTGTAAAAGGGGCTTTCCTCTAATGTAAAAAAGTGCCAATCCCCCGGAAGTAGAAGGGAGACAAGATGGCACCAGACCAACTGGACTAGGATCACAAAGGGATCGATGGCTTTCCACCTATAAAGGTATGTGGTATTTTTTATGGGTTTTTTTACAGTTCCACTTTAATAAGTTTTTAAATCCCCCAAAAAGGTAATTCATTTTTTTCTATCCCTATTGACTTGTACATTTTTTCAAATTGCCCAAATTTGGGGCTATTGCAGACTCTCATCTTTACCAATCCCTTTTACAAGTTATGCTACTAATGTAGTGTAGAAGCAGACTACAAGATTGCAAGGAAGAAGATGGAAGAAGATGGTGGTGCCCAGTGTCCAGCCTGCACCGGAATGAAGAATGAAGGAGGGACATTGCGGGGATCAATGGCTTTCCACCTGTAACAATTGATGTATATATTAATATATATATATATAGATATATATATATTTTGAAAATTTTCTGCTAGCCAATAGGGATGCTGCTAACTTACACACTGGGCAGTGTGCCCATTGACTAGTGCTTCTGGAGTCATTATTGCCCCTAATAACCACAATCCCTTTAGAACATTCTGCTCTGTTCATCCTAGCAATGGGCTCCTTTGAAGATTTACTCAATGCGCTTGCAGCAAACAAGGTTGGCAAACTATAAAGAACATTCACCCAAGCCTGATTGCATTCACCAGTCCCTGCTCACCCGTTCCGCGTGCACATGACAGTTCTCGGAATGTATGGAAACATGTATCCATGTGTCTTATTGTGTATAACTTCTGTGCAAGGATAGAGTTAAACACTAGTTAAGGCTAATCTGTCACATGTGAAGACAATGTTGTTTCCTTTTAGAGCTGGAAGATTTTGGCTTGTATTGGGATTTATTGCTGTCAGTTGCTGTTGTTTAGCTTGAAGTGAATCCACTGAGAATGCATCAGCTTGATACAGTAAAATTAATGTAGCATTGACGACCTGTCTCCTCTTTAAACTTAGAAATACAAGTTATTTATATGCCTGCCTTGTCTGTTCTTGTAAATAACATCAAGAATTGTGATGCTCGATGTTCTCATCCGGTCATCAGTGCAAGTGACATACACTCTGTCATCAGCAAGGAGTCAAATGAAGACACTGAGATCATGGAGCATTACAATATTAAAAGGTCATGGAAATAACATTAGAACTTCTTGTGTAAGCTGTAAAAAATAAAATGTCCAGTTAGTTATAATAATAATAATAATAATAATAATAATAGTGATAAAGCCTATGATATCAAGCAGTTAGTTAACTGCAGTATGAGGGTATTTTTTAGGCTTGCACCAAATTACAAGATTGAGTAGGTGACCACCTATGTGATGTAAAAAGAATTGCAACAGTAACACAACATTTTATCAACACACACTACTCAAAGATTCACACCAGAAGGGTACAGTTCTTTCAACACAATAGGACTTGCTCACACAGGTGGGTTTTTAACTGGTTCCACTGTGGTTCACTGTTCTCAACCACCCTGGAAAGATCCTGGTTTTCATTGAAACAAATTGCAGGGGATAATATATCATTTTGTACATGGGATGCACATGAGCCCATGGTGGCCGGCCCTGTGACCTGCCGGAGCCCATCCGTTTTCTTTTTAAGTGTTTTATCTCTTGAACTCTTCAATGTTATATTCAACTTTCCTTTATAATACTTGTCTGCTATCATTCCCACGCCTGTGTTGCCCTTAGATGGCATTTACCTTCTGATTTGGGCTTTATTCCCAAACAAGCCGACTCCAGGGAGGCCAAGTCCCACTGCATTAGGGGCCACTACCAGCCTAACCAGACCACAGGCTGGGCCTCAATCACAAGGACTAGGGCTCCCGTACCTGGGAATCCTGGTTAGTTTCTTTTCCTCTGCTTAGTTATATGCCTAAATTTAGCCGGTCACCACTGAGTCGGATGGGGATTGAGGAGCGAGCTGGGGCAGCAGAGGCAGTGAGTGGACCTCTGGTGCATTTTTTGTGATGTTTTACACAGTGTCCCGGGGGGCCTACCACTCAGATCACTTCTATAAACATGAGTTAGAACCCTTTTAAAGGCATTTACAAGTTACTTAGCAGTGTTTTCTAACGTTCTAAAAGACAAGGAACACATTTACTAAAACCCCTGCCAAACTTTATGTGCCACGTCGTACTCCGGCGTAAGGATGCATTTACTCACACAGTTCACAAATTCTCATCTGAACTTAGCCTCAATGTTCCAGTGGTTGACAGCTTCTCTTTATTATCAAGGCTCCCTCGATATTTGCTCTAAATACTAGAATTTCTCATGGTCTCAGTTATGAGTGGTATGTTTCACACGTCTATAATTACCATCATTATGTTTTCCAGTTCACCACTCACCTGGAACTAAAAGGCAGCTCACTTTTATATGATTGACACCCATGTCACAGGAAGGTCACTCAACATTTTAACTATGAATTATTCCTTCTGTAAGGTGATAATAACCCTACATTGGTGTCGAACTTAGATATTTCTCAGAACATACCAGTAGTGAAAACTAAAGAAAAGACAGAGCTTCAAATTATAACATTCCACTTATTTATTAAGAAAATCCTAAAACAATTAGAATCACTCAGCAGTACTTCATGAAATCACTTAATGTCCCTATTGGGCAATTACATGAATCTTAGAAAATCTTCCAGGAAAAATATTGATTGAAAAAAAAATTGAAACGGTTATTACTTATGATACACAATGACATAACAATAAAATGTCCTTCAGTTAGGGTTACATTGACATTTAGGTCACTCCACTCCAAGCTTACCTTTGGTCCTGCACAGTTGTACAGACTCCTTCCTTGTAATTAAATTGCTAACCCTCGTGTCACTGCATATTGTGAATTTCTTACAATGGTTTAATAAAGCTCTATAAGACTGGAGAAGATAGACTATCATGAGTGAACCTGGTTGATTAAGCAAATTTAGAAAAAATTCCTTAAAGTGGACCTAAACTCAAAAATTTTGGTAGACACGGAAACGCAGGAAGAAGAACCCAAAAGAAGAGAGAAGAAGGTGTCAGCGCCCGGGGCTTCCTTTGGACTGGTCTGAAGACGGATATCAGGATGACGTGGGACCCAAACTAAAAAACTTCCTGATGGATAGACGGATCTGCGAGATTAAAGATAAGTGTGTTTTTTTGTTTTGAGTTTAGTTCCGCTTTAAAAATGATTTGCTATTAGTTGGCACGTTTTCAATCCTGAACCAAATCCATTTTAAGTTTTGCTGGATCACCCAGGTTCTCCCTCCTACCTTCTCTATTCTTGGAGAGCTTTTACAGGTCAATGTATATTAGAAGTTGCAGTAAATCAAATAAAGCCTGACTGATTTCTTGGTTGGAGACCCAACATCATCTAGTTTCTTCTACCCCAGCCTATGTGTCCTTGGCCTGCATTGCCTTGCCTCCGCCAGCCATGATCTTCCTGCATTGCATAGAAAAGCATCAAAATTGATTGAGTCCAAAAAATAGAATGTCATTGTAAGGCCCGTGTTAATACCAGTATTCCCCAGACACCAATCCTCTAATCTATCTCCACAGTCTTGGCCTATAGCAGCCTCTGCTCGGCCTCAGGAGACTGATTGCATCTCCCAGCACTCAGTTGACCCCAGGACTTGGTGCGTAAGGGATGATGTCTGGAGATAGGCTGGCAGCCGACCCAGAGCCCACTAATACAGGGTATAGAGCCCACAAAAACAAGCCGAGGTCAAAACACAGGAAATCAGTCCACCAAGCGAAGTACAAAGGGAAAGGCACAAACAGAGTCGGGGTCACAAGCAGAGAGCGGTCCAGGCAGAATTCAACTGATAGTCAGGAACAGGCACAGGTCAGTAATAGATTACTCAAAAATCATTCCTACACAAGTAAACCCAGCAGACCCTATAACAGGCACAGAAGACTGGAAGAAGAGTGGCTAAAAAGCTCCAGCAGCCAATGACAATGCAGTACTGAGTCAGCAGCTGATCAGCCTCTAGAATCTCCATAAGCTTTGCACAGCCTACCAATGGATGCTGGGGATGCCATAAATCAATCGGGCTGCACAGCTAAAGGGAAGCAGGGGCTGCTTCTATCTTAGTTCTCCTGGCTGCTGCAAATTACATCTCTGGACAGAACAAACAGTGTTTTATATTGCGATGGCACATAGCACATAGAGTTGTCGGCCAGATGAGCATTTCCCAACAGTAATGAAAACTTTGTCCTTCTCTGTTAGTGTTGCTCTGCAGTAGAAGAAAGAGACAGAGTACTCCCAGTAATTGGTTAGCCATACATTTGCAACTGCAATAGTGAGGGTTACAGCTATCATACATAATGCACATTTTCTCCTTGGCCAATCACAGAGTACATTGCATACTGTAAATGATCAGTGATTGGCCAAGGAGAGAAGAAGGCATACCTTTCCGTACTGTTCAATAAATCAGTGCTGTCAGTGTCGCAGTGCCAGAAGTACTTTATTGTTCTCAAGGAATAAACTTTGTCTCTTTCTTCATAGGTACTGCAATGGGGACAGCAAAGGATGTCTTGATGGTGGCTGTGGTTGTCTTTTACATAAACGTTTTCATAACATAACGACCTAAAATTTGTTTTGTTGCCTCTCTATGCTATTGAGGAAAATCATGGCTGTTGGTTGGAGAGCCAGGCCTGGCAGGGTGTTGAGTATCAATAAAAGGGGAAAGTCAGGGACCATCAGGCTGGGCAGGAAAGAGACAGATGATGCTGGTTTTCCTGCAGCTAAGAAATTAGAAAGGCTCTAAATATCTAAAAATATAAATTGTATGTTGATGATGAGGAAATAGAGGAACCAGTGAAGTCAAAATATAAGCCAGTTCAACTTCAGCTTTACCTACTTCTTCCTCTCTAATCTCTGTGAAAGAACACCAAACCTTTAAGTGCACTTTAGGCCAGCTGAAAGAAAAGAAATCTACTTCTTCATTGCAGTAAGAAATGCTGAGCAATGCTTTTTTAATCCCAATGCCCTTTTCTACTGCAGCTTTCTATACTATAAATCTTTTTAAAAGCATACTGTATACATATAGATTTTTACAATCAATTTCTATTTGAACAATGACTTGAATCCTCCGAAACTTTTCCCTGTTGCATCTTTCCAGATCTCATTGCCTCTCTCTTTTTATTCCGTCTGCACTTCGGAACGGCGTTGCTTGCAGGTTTTACCCTTTTATTACCTCATCTTGCAAGAGCATGAAGAAGACTGACAACTTTCATTTACCTGTCAAGTCTTTCTAGGGTCCGAGCAATCGCATAAAATTGCCGTGCGTTGTACTTAACCAAGCATGATGGCACAAAGCAATAAAAACTATCGGATTCTTTCATGGCTTAAGAGCAAGAGATTGGGTTCAGTTTCTATTAAAGCAGTTTAACAGCCCCAAACTACCGGCAGGGATATTGGAAAAGGTTAAAAGATGGTGCGCTGGAAAACCTTAACTCCTGTAATGAAGCATCTGTTCTAAAAATATAGAGACACATATCTTCTTGATAACAGAACTTTGTCGGGGCTGGTAAATAAACGCACTCGGAAATAACTGAGACTCAGGCTTTGTAAAAAAAAAAAGTGACCTGATTATTGTAAGTGTTTTCAGAACTTCAGCAAACTTTATTGTAGATTCTTACCTTCTGCTCTTTTGAAGATACACAGCACAGGCCATGGTACTAAAATGTTTCTAAAGGAGTGTCAAATGAGAGGTTGTGCATTTATTGTAAGCACATTCCTATACCTAGAACCCCAGATTCCTCTGTAGATATCTCATCAAAGATTACACAGAGAGAGCAGTCAAGTCTTTAAATGAACACAGGCTTCCTGAAACCTAACTTCAGGCAAACAGGTAAATACACAGAAAGAAAACATATATGGGAGATAGCAACGAAATCATATTTTTGCCAAGTACAGTAAGTTAAGAGAAACCTCTCCAATGAGGCTTTTGCAATGAGTTGGGTTAATTGTCTTGGCTCTTACCAGAGGACCCTGCTATGGGTGATAAGCTGGGATCTCTATTGGCCACCAGTCAACGGTGTTACCAAGTTGTTGCTCTTTACATCTCTCTATCAGCTTCTGGGTGAAATAAAGAATCACCAGTGCGGAGACAGAAAAGTGTTGGGCAAAATAGGTTGGCATGGCGTGGATTTTTGGTGTCCAGACTGGTTTAGGTGGGCAAAAAGGTTAGGGTTTAGACAGAGATTGGAACAGTAGTAGGAGGTGAAGTCAGGCAATTATGACTTCAACAAGAACAGCAGGAATTAGGCTACTTTACTCTCAAGGAAGCTGGTAAGATATTAGATTATTCGGAGTAGGGTCCTCTCCTCCTTCGGTGTCACTGTCTGTATTTGTCTGTCATTTGCAACCCCTATTTATTGTACAGCGCTACGTAATATGTTGGCGCTATAAAAATCCTGTTTATTAATAATAATAATAATAATAATAATTATACAGCACCAGATGCCAAACACAGGGGGCCTAACCACTTTCTTTTGTACCTGTGCCTATCCCACAAAATTAGGGCAAGTGTAATTTGTCCTTTAATGTGTTTTTATTGAGTATTTATTATTTTATTATTACACAGTATTTATGTAGCACCAACAAATTACGCAGCACTTTACAAAGTCCATAGTCATGTCACTAGCTGTCCCTCAAAGCAGCTCACAATCTAATGTCCCCACCATAGTCATATGTCATTAATACAGTCTAAGGTCAATTTTGAGGTGAAGCCAAAAAACCTAACTACATGTTTTTGGAATGTGGGAGAAAACCAGAGTACCCAGAGGAAACCCATGCAAACACAAGGAGAACCTGCAAACTCCATGCAGATAATGTCCTGGGTGAGATTTGAACCTGGGATCCAGTGCTGCAAAGGGCAGAGAACTTACCTCTGAGACAATGTGCTGCCTGTGCCACCACAGAACTAACAACGCAAGTGATAAGAGTTTGTTTAAAATATATAGGGGTGGTGGAAGATGAAAATGAATGGTTATCAATACACACATTGGGTTTTAGTGAGTTATCAAAAGAAACGATGGGTCTGCTCCTATTGAGTGGTGATTGTAAGGACCATCTCACAACGGTGATCTTGATGTGGACAAATTGCCCCCAGCACCAGGGGCGCTATGAGACTTCCTGCCGGTGTCAACATTGCTGCTCGATTGCTACCAATTAAGATTCTGCATGAAAGTCAAAGAAGTGGAAGGAACCCCTGCATTACTGTACAGCTGGGCATGCAAGTCTAAAGGCAGTGTTTCCTGTATGCCCATCTAACACTAACCAACCAAGATGAATGCACCAACCTTATATACATTACTGTATATTGTTATGAGCCTGTAAATAAAAAATTATAAAAACACAACACTCTCTTGTGCATTTCTCAGTTCTATTGCCTATTACTGGTTCATACATTTCAAGTAAAGTTGGTTCTATTACATTTACTTAGCAGGAACCTTTACATTCAACTCAAAAACATTCAATGACTCTCCATTTACAAAACATTAATCCATTTAATATTACCCTGGACCCAGTTCACCAATGTTGCTTAATTTGTACAGAATGAATAAACTTTAGTCGAACAAATACTCTTAAATGTTGTCGCCCCAGATTATGGTAGATTAGTGGCAGCTTTACCAGCTGGTAAAAGCGTCGATAATCTCCACTATATTACAATTTTGGATTTAGATACGCCTAAGGCAGTTTTTCTGGTCAAAATCTCCTGTTGATAAAGTATATGTGCTAAAAAAACCTCCACTCCAACAATGAAACATCTTTGCTAAAAATATATAGACGCATATCTTTTGATAAGAGAATTCTGCCGGGGTTGGTATAGGAACCGGCTCGGAGTTAAGAATATTTTGTCCAAATCTTGAGCGCCGAGCCTATTCCTGCTCTAAAAATAAAACCAGATAAAGCAATTTAAAAGGGATATATTTCATTGTAAGAGAGAGGAAATATCTGTGCTGTGTTCAGAACGTCTGCATTTTATTACATTCCGCTCCAACTTCCCAAACAAAGTCATGCATATACATCAGCTGAATGCCGGCTTTCAGGTGTAATTGAGTGGAGGCAGTCAAGGAATCTCGGTTTTCGTAACGCACAGTCCAGCGCCGGAACGTACATAATATGTACCAAGGGAAATTAGTGAATATGAAACATCTCCGGCAATCTGTTCAAAATGAATCAAGAGGTTAGATGCACATCTAAATCTAAAAGATCCTACTCAATAAGGTTCTTTGACACGTCTTATAGTCAAGTGCTTGTCATACGTCAAGCAAAGTTTTTCTTGTTGTACAAAGTGGATAAAGGAATTGTACAGACAAGGTGTAAAAACTAAATAACAGAGATAAGAAGATGGTTTCAAATTTGCTCCAGTGGTGATCTGCTCAATCGAGAAAGAGATATCAAATAATAATAATTTAAAAATCTGCAGATTTAACAGCTCAGGTCACCGGAGCAAGAGGAGTATGCATGCCTCAATCCTGAACTAATTAGAAGTAATTAGAATTGCACATGCAAAGTGTATCCTAACCCAAGAACTACAATGTTTTATAATGCAATTGGTGGCAACGTTAGTTTTCAGCCTTTGCCCCTCTTTTTTTAACCTAATGATCCAGACAGTAACATCTTTTGTACCCCAGGTTAACGCTCACTATATTAAATCCTTGGATTACCTACCTTTTCATTACAGAGCTGGAAGTTTTTTAAAGTACAAAACACCTTTCCTTTGTATCCATAATAAAGGGAGAGGTGTTCTATAATCTCTAATACACTTCTCAAACATCACTTGAAGCAACACAGCAGAGTGCAAAGCAACCAGCTCAGAACTGGATTTCCACCATGGTCAACAGGTATTATTTATTATTAATTGAAAAGATACAAAAAAATTACAATAGTGTACTAAACAGACCATGACAGTAACTTAATGACCACTCAAATATTTCACTTTTGTTAACCCCCCCCCCACACTTGTTATTTATTAAGGCAGTGATTTCACCCCATATTACCCAGCAGCTATACACAGGGCTATAAGAAAGTCGGCGTGTAAAAGCAGTCAGGTGGTTGTACTCTATTAATGCACTTAAAAACATTGTTGAGTTCTGCACATGATGCTGTTTTGTTTGCTTTAAGAGCTTGTTTTTGTAGGACAAAGCTTTCAAGGTCCATCCAATACTGATAAACAGAGGTTTAGTGAAAAGCTATGACAGGTCTGCAATAAATGTGTTTGTCAAAGCAAAAAGAATATATTCAGTACATCTCTGCAATGCATGAAATTGCCCCAATGCTTTATCCCTTGAAAAACATTGCTAGTATAAGAAAAATACCTGTTGGTCTGCCAGAAATTCAGCCCACTTCCTACAATTTGTGTTCGCAATAGAGGACCCTTTGTGCATTGAAATCCCTAGCAATGTTGTCAGCTCTGCTTGCTGATCTAAAAAGTTCTGCCTATCCTCTACCCCTCAGAGTTCTACACCATATGTACATATTGATTCCTTTCAAAACAAAAAAACTATTCTGCCTCATTTTCCATTATTCAGCATATAAAGGAAAGGACTCCAAAGGTATGTAGTTCTGGGGAGTTCTTGGGACACAACTTTGTCAATTGGGACCGAACTCTAAAAGGCACACATGTTCGCAGAACTGTCTTTTTGTATTTTTTTTTTTAAATCAACACACGCAAGAGGGAGGATAAGGGTAGTAGAGCATTCGATTACACAGGGAAATGCATTTTTTGTTGAGTTAGATCTAACACTTGTTTTTACTAATTTTTGGGTGGTGAATCTAGAACTTACCCCAGTTGTTTGCTATGACATCCAGTTTTTACGATACAGGGTACGCTTCATTTTTGTCAAAAAACATACACATTTTACATACAATGAAAAAATAATGGATTAATAACTTGAATGTACTGCTTATTTAAATTTCTTTTGTTCAAAGTATTTATTGTTACTCTATGACATTTGTTTTTACAGTAAAACATTTGAAAATTAATCGGGTGAGCAGTTAGGGTAAAAATTTATGCTTATAGCTTTTCCTGGAGTGTTCAGTGTTAGGACAATCCCACCAGATGTTCCAACAATAGTCAGCCATCATATGTACATCCCATCCACCCTGATACCGTCCTTCCATGACCTTCAAATCTTGGTTGAACCGTTCACCTTGCTCATCACTGACTGCACCAAGGTTTTCTGGTAAGTTAGAAAGATGGCTATGCAGAAAATGCACCTTGATGCCCATATTGCAACCAAGCATTTTGTAGCTCTCCAAGAGTTTCTGGACTATTTCTGTGTAGTTATTTGCTTGTGTTTTTTCAAGAAAGTCCTTGACAATGACTTTGAATAATACCCAAGCATTCTTTTCGACTTCTGACATTGTCCTAATGAAATGTTCCTTTTTGATGAGCTGCTGAGTCTTTGGACCATCAAACACACCGGCCTTTATTTTTTCAAATGACAGGCTAGGAAATGACAAAATTAGGTACATGCAACAGTGCAGAGGCAGGAATATAATATTCTTTCTATCAACAAATGGCTCATGTACAATGTTTGGATCGCCTGGTTTTAGGGCAGATCTTGGAGGCCAATTCCTTTTCACCCAATGTCTCCCACGAGCTCTGCTGTCCCACATGCACAGATAAAAGGGATACTTGGTGTATCCGCGTTGCTGACCAAAAAGGAAGCATACCATTTTAAGGTCAACACAGATGACCCAATTGTGTTAGTGATATTGCAACAGCTCAATGACTCTCTTTATATCTGCTTTAGGGATGAGCCTCTGGCATTCTCGCAAAAATTTCCCCGAACGTCCGATGGTTCTGTGAAATTTTGGCGAACCGATTTCGAAACCATCAGAAGATCGAGAAAATTATAACAGGAGGATTCACAGGAGATTCACATGATTCCCTGGGAATCCTCCTGTTTGCGATCCCCGGGGCACTAGAGGTTAATTAACCTCTCAATAAATGCAGCCGCCGCTGCATACAAGTCCTAGTATGATTGGCAATAATGAACAGGTCCCAAGGCAATACTAACACATTCAAATCAGAGTGAGTGTTACCCTAAAGTCCCATCCCGTGGGAGTTCTGTCTTTGATGGTTGCTTCCATCCTCCAGCTAGCCAGGCCACAGAGGCCTTCAGGGCCAGCCGATCTATTCCTCACTCTATCAGCATGCCATGCCTCCTGGAGGGACCCCCTGAATTTCAGTTCTCTAGATTTTTTTAACACTTGAAAGCTACCCTTCCAAAAATAGCCCATGAGGACTGCAATAGAGCATTAACTGGTTGTCATCCATATGGCAACATTTCTCTGACATCCAACCATCACTCCCCTGTGGGGAACCATGTTCTACAACAGTCTACAAATCCTGAGCTTAATCTTTTATTTCTTAAAGTGACCCAAGAATCAATATCTCTAGGAGGAAGAAGTGTAGGGGGCACTTCTGAGGGCAAACATCTGCAGTCAAATGTGGCATCTGGTTTCTGGTGTGACCTTTGTAGGAGTCTCCTAACATCCGAGCAGTATATCCTTGTCTGTAGAATGTCATATAGGCATTATACATAAAGTTGTTCATTTTTATTTTATTGTATGCATTTTGGGATACATTTCCATGGGAAAGCAATTACAAATTACCAAAATCTGTTCCAAAACCTGTAGAAAAATAAACCTTTTGAACCCCAAACTCCAAGTGCCAGTAATAAAAGCTTTGCCTTGCTTGATGTCTGCACAACATGTTGGTATTTTGCGGTCCCTCGAGGTTCTTGAAGGAATTCTAATACAGATGATTTGAACTTGGGAAATCTAAATGAAATTACTTTGCAGAAAAAATAATAATCAATTCAACCATTAAAACCATAAACTCGCAATGTATTTGTTTCTGTAATCCAATAAACCATAATGCAGCTGCCGATGCATTATTATTGAACTGTCTGCTTTTCAGAGACTGTGCCTTGGCGGTCCGGTCTTGGGACCTATGCCATTACCTAATTTTTCACAACGAATGACCCATTTGTGTGTGGATAATGACTGTGACCTTAGACTCATAATGGCCCGCTGATGGAACATCATAGGATGATATCCTGTAAATCGAGGCGTGTTGGCGCTAAAATAAAAATGCATTTATATGGCGTTCAATGAACTCTGTTCTGAAAATAAACCAAACGTCTGCAATAGAAATGCCTTAACGTAGAACTAAATCCAATTACTAAAATCTAATGGGAGTTTTAACATATCAATGTCATATTCAAAAGCTGTTTTCAGTTCAGTCGTTTTTATTAAAAGAATATGTAGGGATCCTGGCACTGGAGTTCTTGTTGGGTGTCTCAGCATTTCCAACCTGTCCTATGTCTCTGATAGAGATGGCAAATAGCCATGCTTTTCCACATTCTAAGGCTTGGTCAATCATTGTCACTAGAAATGGGGGAATCTGCCCAAGTTTTAAGTTCAGAGACCACTGAATACTCTGGTTTTACCAAAAACTGATGTCTACCTTGCCAAGTCCACAGAGACAAGCCATTGGAGTTTATTGGCTAATTTTCAGACCAATCGCACAGCAATGACAAGTCAGGTTTATTTAACTCACAACCGAATTTGTGATAAACACATTGTTCTGGTAGATCCCTATTTATTAGCATGTGTTAGTTTAACCAAAAAGGGAGATCAAACAAAGATTTTGAACAAAGGAGGGGTTTTAAAAGTCACAGTAAGTTATAGTAGTTTTTTTTACTTACTTTACAGTACACAACTGGATTTTTTAAGTTCATTCAAGTTCAAGTAAATGCTCTATATGAAGTCTCATCATATACACGTTTTGCCTGTAACGGCTTCTTCAGGGGATTTTTCAAAAAAAGTTATTTTACAATGTCTTTTTAGTTCTTACTTTAATTTGAGGCATACTCTGTGCAATGTTTTGAATTGCTTAGACCAGCCTTTTTTTACAACTTGTTTATCCCTGAATAACTAGGTCCTAAGGAACACCTAATAAAACCAAATTTTTGGGGATCAACTGGGAAAAAAGCCTCTTAAATTATGGTAATGCAAATAATTCCTCCATTACAGTGGTGGCTAAAATCTTTATACATGCATAAAAACATTATATCTGACTCTACCAGGCAGTGTTGGCCCCAGATCTTTGCAGGCATCATCAAATGGGAGGTCAATCAGCCGCAGTTCGAGGAACCCTTGGCAACCTCTAGAGGAACTTTGGCTGAGAATAGTTGGATTTGATGTTTGATTCAAGAAAAGCATCATGCTGTATAATTTATAAACATTGTTTCACGGTGTTTTGGCAGCAAAGGCTAGCAAATTAATATTTTCTTATGTGACCTTCTCTCCTCCAATCACTTTTTCAAACAGCAGATTTATTTGGCTATTTTCAGAATGTTATCGTCAGCCCGTGTATTTTTAAAAAAATGTTTAATTTTTTTAACATTTACATTACAGTCAATAGAACACTAAAAATGATAAATATTAATCAACATTCCAGCTACATTTTCCATTGCTTCAGGCGATGTTCAGTCAAGATTGACTTTTTGCCATTTTCCTGTCACTCCGGACCAGTTGAACGAAACTGAGATGTAGACCTGAAAATGATATAAACTAATTCAACATGATCATACGGCTGATATTTCCAACCCTGACAAATGCTGTTAATAGCACAGGGCTCCCTCTACAAAAAATACCAGCAATGAGATCCGGAAGTTCTGTTCGGGAATGTAATAGCTAATGAATCTTTACAAGGCATATCTAGAGCATCAAGAACAACATTTAGGAAATATCTGCAAGAGGTGAAGAACGTACTTGGAATTCACTCAACCAACAATTGACCATTTTTGGTCCTGTTTACCTCTTGGGGAGCGAGCCAACCATTGTTATCTGTTTGGAATGTGTGAATTCTATTATGTAGTCTCATTCACACCAGCACAGTAACAAGAAAGAATAAATGCTTGGTAATGAAACACAAAGAAATGCACCATACAGGCATTTATGTTTTGTAATGTCATTTATATTTAATGGTTCCCCAATGGAAGATAACACAGCTGTGATGTAACAAATTGCATTGTAACACATTCCTGTGTTGTATTGTGGAGCAAAAAACAGAGCAGGTAAATGTTTCCGTCTGTTGTGATATGTTAGTAGCCCATGCATTCGTGCGTGTTGCATTAAATAGTCTATTCCTTTCACACAATTGACATGTACACATCAACAGGTCTGTGTTAAAAAATACAACAATGGAAATAAAAAAAAATCAAGTATATATATGTTTCTAGCTGATTGGCTGGCATTGCCCTTTAAAGCTGAATTTTGGAATTTCTTCAGCCCCCACTTCCACCTAACCAATCGTTAGCATAGATATCCAAACCTAAATCTAAATATTCCATTTACTTACCCAATACCATGGTCACATGATCTTTCTGAGTCTTCTACTTTCTGTGTACAAAAGTTGGGGGCACACATCACTGACTGCGTGATCAGCACTTCCAATTGGATGTCTAGTGGTGGAGACTTCTAAGGATTCAGAAAAAAGTTTCAGCAATGACACCAGCAAGTGGTTCTGGTAATTAATTTGGACTCCAGGCAGTAAAACTTGCAACAGCAGCACATAATCACATTCCCTTTGCTGTCTAATGGCTCTACCAGAAGCAAAACCAGTTATGATGATGGTTAGGGGAGTACATTCCTACCATTTCTCCCATATGATGGTGCTAGTGCTTGACAACTAGCTTCTCAAGCTTCCAGCATTGAACCAAAAGGGCAGGAAGAGAGTCAAAGCCAAAACAGTCCAAAGCTTCGGACTAAGAGAAATGAATAGTACGGAGAATCAGCATGACTCCTGGTCATGTTATTTCCCTGACTGCCAATTATGGTGATCACTGGATGTTTGTGAACAAATTCCTCCAGCCTATGTATGGCAATGAACCTTATACAGCTAGATACGGTGTTATAAACCATTAAAGATGAGTGGTGAAAATATAGCCAGTCCAATTTCTACTAGAAATATTGACCTTGGTGATCAGAATGAAAATGTCACAGTAAAAGCAGTCATTTTTCCATAAATCAAAGTTAAATCATAGGCAGAAAAATACTTTTTTTTTTAAACCTATACAGAGGTTCATTGTGTAATTTAAAAAAAATAATTGGAATTTAGCTTATTAGCAGTGTTTCCATCAAAATTAGGGTTTTGTCCTAAATTGACTGGCAACACTCCTTTAAGAGTAAAATTTTAATTAAATCACAAATTCAGCTTTGAAAAACCTTTGTAATGTTTGTGATGAAGACGCTTCCTGGCTGAAGCTTAGAAGAAACAATATAACAAGTTAATAGACAAATCATTCAAATATAATAGTTGGAATGCCTTAAAACTATAGGTGTTATTTTTTTTTTTTTAATTAAAAAAAGTGCATGCAACTAGCCCAAAATTAAAGTTCCACCTTTATAATGTAGGATAAAGCAGAGCATTATGGCAATACCGGACAGGATATGTCCCTTCTGCAATAATCATTTTTACTGCAATGCAATGCTGGCTTCCCCTGTACTTGTCTGGACTGAATGAACTCCTGTGTGCCTAGGTCAGAGTTAGGTTACCCTGGGCAGAGAAAAAGGAAGAATATGCTGGCACCCTGGGACAGAACAGGGACAGGTGAGTATATAACTGTGTTTAGTTCTGCTTTAATAATATTATATTCAGACCTTTCCAGGCATGGAAGGGGGTAGCAAGTGTGGAGACCTCCTTTCCTGACCGTATCAGGTCATACCTTCCTACAACAGTGGGTGAGCCTAAAAGTTAAGGGGGATGGGCCCATACCAACTAAATGTCCCCTATTTATTAAAATCTGGAAGCTCCTTTAATGGGGGGTCCCCAGATATTTAACCTCTTACCCTAGGAAATTACTACAGGGGTAGTTGTTACTCCATACCCATTTCCAGAAAAGGACTACAGGTTGACATTCAAAAATCTGGCAACCTCCGGGCCTGAAGAGTGCCGAATTTTCGAAAATTCCAGATTTTTGAAGGTTATACTCACCTCCACACACAGGCCAGCCTTCTTCTCGTCTCACCCTCGTACATCTGGGACAGTTCTGGAGAGCAAAGGCATCAGGGACGTCTCAACGTCTATTTAGTGTTGCAAGCAAGACCTAGCAGCTGTTTCTGGATAACAGCGCCATCGAAACATAAGTGGCTAAACAGTGTAATGCAGTACATGTATTGAAAATGCACTCTGAAATTCATGCGAAAACTGAAGAAACTGGAATATTGATGGCTGGATTTTTGATTGTCAACCTGTAATATTAACCCCTTTATAGGGGTTATTTTTGCTTCCCTCTGGGTCAGTTGTACGTATAATTATCTGCCCTATGTGGGTTTATAGAATGTTTATATCCTTAACGGTTAAACTTGATTAACATTTCTTTTTTCAATTTACCAAATGTAAATATAGATTCTTAATGTGTTTTCCAATAATATTATCTCATTACTGGTGCCACAACATAAGAATTGAACATTATACAAAATATTGAGTTTCAAGAAACAAATAGGGACAGGCAACCTATAATCAATCTTCATATGAATCCAATTTTCAATTAAAATGCCAACAAATGTTATTATTAACACATACAAAAACAGTTCAATAAAATCCATTGTTACACAAATAAATTTTGATTACACATAGGGCCTGATTTATTAAAGCTCTCCAAGATTGGAGAGGATCCACTTCCATCAGTGAGGCTGGGTGATCCAGCAAACCTGGAATAGATTTCTTCTTTCGCTAGCAAATGTTTTGAATCCTGGACCATATCCATTTCAGGTTTACCGGATCACCCAGCTTTACTGATGAAAGTTTATCCTCTCCAGCTTTGGAGAGCTTTAATAAATTAGGCTCATAATCTCAATATGTAGATGAGACAATGCGTTTCGCAGAAACACAACCTGTCTGCGTCATCAGGGGTCTATAAGAGATATTATATACCTAAAATTTTGTATAACTATGTAAATATATATAAGAGATCTATAAATAAAGACACAGACACTGAAAACAAAAGTATTTTATTTGAAATAATCAAACAGCACATTTCTATTAAAAATAACTTCTATTAATGTCGCCAAAAGAAAATATGTCATTAATAATGGCATCCAGCTTCAATTAATGAACTATAAAGCCTACAATGACCGATTTCTTGCATTTGTTGAATCTATTATGGACTGCTTCAATGTATGAAAGAGACACAGATGAGCTTTGAAGGGGTTAAGCAAGTATAGGAGAAAAATACTAGAAATTCAAACTTTCACCATTTTATTTTTCAATGTAACTATAGCGTGTCAGCCCCCTGCTAACAATACAGAACAATGCTTCCTTGTTGCAGTGGTTTGATTTCAGGTGGTTGTAATACAACATACCTATATTTTTTTCCAATGTAATAAAATACTGAGGACCACAGTGTAATGTAAGCACATTGTTGTTCCCTCCTATATCATTATTTATATTATTTTCTGTGTGATTGGTTGGCAGAATAAACGTTGGACTTCTTTTGTTTAAAAAGGATCCTGCTGGCCAAATGCCACCTTCATTTGCCAGCAAAAATGTCGGCTGGCTAGGAAAGGTGGAATTGTAAGTCAAAGCTTTAAGGCATAAATATAAAATGAAAATGTAATTATTGGTTATTTTACTTTGAAAAACACAGAGATCATAGGTACAAACAGTAAATGTTAAACATTGTCCCACCTGCACAAAACATGAAATCGCCTGCACCTAAAAGTAGAAATTTCCTGGGGGATGGCGAGCGGTTGGTTCATTCTTTTAATGAGCTTTGGGTGCCCTGGTATCTGACACTTCCAGATGTGTTAGATATGTGGTCCCCTGATGGGCATTGTGTTTTTTGCTGCCAGCTGCTACACCATTACTGTGTTCTTTGATGTGGCAACCTACTTGAGGAACTTTATTCAAAGTTTTATCCTAAATATTACACAAATTTGAACATTCCATTTTCTTTTTCTTTGCAGTTACTCTTTATTTTTTATATAGCTCCATGCACAATGCAATGAATTTAAACCAGTCTTAACAAAGGTTCCATGGAAGCCTAAGGTTCCTCCAGAGCTTTCTGGGGGTTCCTTGAACAATGGAGACTTTGTGCTCCCTAGGTCAGTTTAAATGACACCAATGATCTGTAAAAGTGACATTCTTTGCAATGGCCACATATGTAATTCTTTCCCGAAGACCCCCATGTTAATGTACTGCGTGCTGTGGATATAATATTTATAGAAAGGGTTCTCTGAGGACCTGAAAATTATTACAAGGGTTCCCTCAAGGTAAAAAGGTAGAGAAACACTGATTTAGACAATGCCAAGGATTTTCTGAATTTTGTTACCATTGTTAGCAGGCAATGATGTTCTTTTTAGGGAGATAATATGGGGAAAAACAAACGAGAGATGCCCTTTTGCATCTTCTTTATTCGGAAACAAAAGTGATGTTTCCTGTTGGTGGTTTAGTGATCCAGCAAAGGAGATCACTGATGCCAGATTTTCACTCAAGACAATCATGAATTTAATCTCGGGCAATACAAATCTAGTGTCCGTGCATGGCTTATATTCAGGTTAGTCATCCATAGATATCCTTTTCATTCTTGTTGACCCTATAACAAAACACACAGGGGCCTATCAAGCTGGCAAGAAGCCACTATTTCTGAAGAAGTATCATTTATGAACTATTTTAAAAAAATGATGATCAGTTGACATGATTGTCATTCTTCTAAATTATCATGAGTTCAGTTGAACTGAAATAAACAGATGATTGATGTACTATTTACAGGTAGTTTTATTACTACTGCTACTTTTATAATGTGGAGAGCAGTAAACTTACAACATTACTAATATCAGGTCTGTGTGTTGGCCTTTTTGATAATGGAGAATATCATAGGCAGCAAATAACGTCAGTGATCTTTGTTTCAAACATTGATTTGCCTTTTACTACACATGCAAGTTAAAAGTGATGATTAAGGCTGCAAATGGATAAATGGTCTGCTTAAAACAGAAATATTATTAAAAAAATAACTATATAGGTGGAAAGCCATTGATCCCTCTGGATTCCTAGTCCAGTCGGTCCAGCACCGTCCCATCGACCTTCTTCATCTCAGTGTGGACTGGACACACAGAACGGCCTTCTTCTTCATTTTACTTACTGGTCGTTCATCCCATGTCACCCAATCTCACAATGAGCACACAATTCTTTAATTCTACTAATTACAAATATATTATGTAAATAACAATAAAAAAATCTTTATATTATATAGAGCCGTAGGGCATAGGACATTGGGCCTGATTTATTAAAGCTCTCCAAGGCTGGGAAGGATACACTTTCATCAGTGAAGCTGGGTGATTGAGCAAACCTGGAATAGAGCTGGTCTTGGGTTCCAAACATTTACTAACAAAAAACAAATGACTTTGAAAAAATCCATTCCAGGTTTGCTGGATCACCCAGCTTCACTGGTGAAAGTGTTTCCTCTCCAGCCTTAGAGAGCTTTAACCTCCCTCGAGAAAAAAGTTGCTAAAAGTGGTAACCCGAAGTCACACTCGGGGTATGTTAACCTTTGGGAAGATTAGTAATCAGAGCGCTTACCTGATCCGCCGGCGTCCCGCGCCGTCCAGCGCCGCGATCACCGTTTTCTTTCTTCTTCCTGCTTCTGCACACGATGAGTGCATGTGTACGCCGGTGCATGTGTACGTTGCTGGCGGGGCGGGAAATTCAATATCTATTTGTATTGCATTGAATACAAAATAACTGTATTGAATGCAATACATTGGATTTTTATGTGTAAAAGCAGTACATTGTTTTCAAGAACATTTATTTTACAGTATATATAATAGTATGAGTATAATGTGTATTTTTTTTTTAATTTAAAAAAATTAATTTTTTTTTTTTTTAAACATACAGATATTTTTAATTTTTCAATTTATTGTTTTTACATGATTTTGTGTTTCAAACTTTATTATACTCATACTAATATAATATACTGTAAAATAAATGTTCATGAAAAACAATGTACCACTTTTAGACACATAAAACCAGAAAGAAATGAACCGCTAGGGAGGTTAATAAATCAGGCCCCTTATATAAGATATTATATAAAAGAGGCTAAGCATAAAGCAATTGCAAATTATAGAATGAAAATACATTTAGAAGTTGCTTGAAACATACATAAAGTCTAAGCTGAGGCATCTGAATTTGCCTGGGGTTCCTCTTTAAATGTGACTAAATTAGTTTCCTATAGGGAAACACATTGCTTTCTGTTCTGCAGGTAATTTGATTTAATACCTGGCGTCAGGAGAGAAGAAGGATGCATAAAATCAGAGGTTATTATCTGTAATTGCCTCTTGTGAGTAGACACATATACAGAATCTCCTGAATATGAAGGAAAGCGGCATGGCTTTCTGGAAGAGCATGGAATTTGTTGCCATTCTATATGCTATTATTACTACATATGTCAGTAATACAAAAAACCAGAGCAAATTACTCCTGTGTGATTTATTTCTGCTCTTCACTGGCCTTATAAACACTGTCACAGAGTAAAACCCGGGAGAGTGTTCACAATGTAGCTACAGGCAAGATACTTGACTTGAAAAAGGCTAAACACTGTTTATTAAGCTTCAGTGACCCTATGAAGGAAAAATGTGGGTTATGACAAGAAAGAGGGAAGAGGAATAGGAAAAGAGGAAGAGAAGAGAAAAGAAGAGAAGGGAAGGGAAGCAAAGGTATGGGAAAAACAGGAACAGAAGAGAGGTGGGTCAAAGATAGGGAGAAGAGAGAAGAGGTATGGGAGAGAACAGAAGAAGAAGATAGGAGAAGTAAAGGAAATGAAAAAAGAGAGTTACAGAAGAGGAGAGTAGAGAAGAAAGGAGAGGTAGGAGAAAAAAGTGAAGAGTAAAAGGAAAGAAGAGAAGTAAGGGGAAGAAGGGAAGAAAGGAGAGGTTGGGTAAAGAATAGATGAGAGGAGATTTAAGGTGAGGGGAGAAGAGAGGAGAGCTATGGGAAAGAAGAGAAGTGAGATATGAGAAAGAAGAGAGCAGAGTTAAAGGAGAGAAGAGAGGCATGGAAAACAAAAGAAGAGAGAAGCGATGTAATGAGAAGAGATGCATAGGAAAAAAGGGAATAGAGGAATGGTAGGGCAGAGAGAAAAGAGGAGAGGTAGGGGAAAGAAGAGAATAGAGGAGAGGAGAGAAAAAGGAAGAATGATGGGAGGAATAATGGAAGAAAGGAGAGGTATGAGAAAGAAGAGAAGAGGAAAAGGAGAGAATAGAAGAGTAGAAGGGAGGGGAGAAGAGGGGAGGTAGGAGAACGAAGATTGAGAGGAGTGGAGAAGAGAGGAGAAGGAAAGGAAATCCAAAAAGAAGGTGAAGAGAAGGAGAGAAGTTCAAGTCCTTCATAAATAAGTCTGCAAAATGTAAAATAATTTAAAGAGAAAGAGATGGAAAGAAGTGAAAATGGGAATAAAAGAAGAAGCACTTGTGCAGATTGTTGCATAAACCCAGTAGTGAGAAGTACTCAGTGGTTTGACGGGTTTGACCGTACCATCTGCTGCAGCATGCCAATATCAGCATCTGCTCATACAATTAAAAGGGTTTTTCTTGTCTTTTAAACCCAAATTGAAGTGACTTACATTATTACAATCCAAAAAAGCCAAGATAAATAGAGTGAGAAATAGAGAGCCTGCAATAGAGTGAGAAATAACCAGTTATTGCTATTTGTCATTTCTATGACTAGATGAAGTCTTTCACATCCCTTTGTAGAGTCATTGATTTGCTTTATTTTGCAATGATTACTGGACATGCACAGCTGGCAGTTGCTGATAAATCATAAACATCTCAGGTTTTCCATTTCTGCTGAATCCCTTTTCTTTAATGCATCTGTCAATTGGGAACTTGTAAATTGAGCAATAAACCTATGCTGGTAAGATATATACAGTATATATTTATATTTTATATATCACCTAGGTTTCTTACCAATACATTAAGTACCCTGTTAGTAAGAAACTAGCTTGAGTTTAATTTGTGGCCTGGAAAAGCATATGTTTTGTTTGCTGCATTCTTACGTAACCAATGTTGAGGTCACATGGTCTGTACCAAAAGCCCTTGGTGCCCAGGTAGTACCAGTCAATCCGGGCCCCAACACTTTTCTCAGTCCTCACTCCAATCTCCTAGATTTGTACATAACATATGATTGAAATTTGACTTTTATGAGGCTTTACTAATAATAATAATACCTCTATGGTGTTGGTTTCCTCTCACATTCCAAAAACATGCAGTTAGGTTAATTGGTCCCCCCCCCAAAAAAAAAAAAAAACTGACCTTAGGCTGTATTAAAGACATATGACTATGGTAGGGACATTAGATTGTGAGCTCCTTTGAGGGACAGCTATGGACATGACTATGGACTATGCAGCGCTGCATAGTATGATGGCACTATATTATTACTGTTTAATAATATTTAATATTATTAATAATAATAATAATAATAATATTATTATTAAAAAATACAGGCATGTTTGTTTCTAGAGTTCACCTTAAATTACAGGCTTAGGTTAAGCACAGAACTTCGAGTTGAGCTGAAATTCGTGTTAGGTCTCTATTGTAAAGCCCTAGCGCTGCATTTAAATTCCCATTGTAAAAAAACGAGTGATTATTAGGGGCTTTGGTATTGTATTGTTAAATGGTGGAGTATAGACCTTGAACAGAGGTGGAGGTTCTCTATAACACCGGAGCTTTGGATCCAAGATTATTCAAAGTTACAATGGTTCTTGCAACCAACTTTGGCTACTTTTCCTTTTGCATTATAATGAGTTTACTTTGCAGGAGAATGATGACAGACTGCACTCTAAGCCTCTATGGTGTTGGCTGCCATTTGTCCTTCAATCACAACACTTTTAGGGGTTGATTGCTAAAGCAATATAGGCAGTTCACATAGCAGGGTGAATTATTTCATTTTAGGATAAATGAGATGAACCTCTGCTGACCTCCAATCATATGCAAGGTAAAATTCATTTGTTTTAGTTTTCCTTGCATGTGATTTACTTTTATTTGCAAAGTGACCTATCACCACGTTCAGTGAATTATCCCTTGCAAGGTGATGGCAATTCACCTTGGTAAGTGAACAGCCTGAATTTTTTTAGTAAATCAGCTCCATAGTGTGGTACATGAAGTGGTACATTTTCTGAACTATATCATATTTAACTACAAACCTCTCCACTGCTGGAAGCAAATAAACCTTTGCACAAGAAAGGAATATTTCATATAATTCTAGACAGCCCTTTCAGATAAGATACCTGTGATTCTCTCCTAAATAAGAAACCATGAACATTAGCTCACCATTAATTCTAATTACTTATGTTTCTCTTCACAGCCACTAAACAAACTATTGGAAGCATGAATAACCATGACATTAATCCTTTAGGAGGTCATACCTAGAATGTCATGGATCATGCTAAATGAGAAATGCTTGCCTAGCTATTAGGAGCACACAAAGAAGCGGTGATCAATAACAGATCGGCACTTCTATGTTCTTCAGATTTTTAAATTTCAGCATCAGATTCATCAAGGACAATTATATTTTATATGTTGGTGATCAGTGCTTTGATAGCATTGCCATTCTATAATTATCCTAAGGTGGTGTTCTGAATTTTTATTCACTTGACTGGATCAACTGATCATCATATTTGAAAGTGTCATACATGGCTCATTTATTTCAATTTGAAAGGTGGTGATTGTGGCAAAATGACCCTACTCTTAGCATGTTAGCCTTTGATATGAATGATGCAACAGGAATCAAGCAGAAAAAAAAGTAAAATATGATGGCGAGCACAAGAACCTTTACCAATCTGTTGGTTGAGAAGAACTACCCAATTGTCCATTTTTCCTTTACATAAAAGGGTTGTCTACCATTTCATGTAAAGTGAAAATTTTAAGTTTAGGTCCACTTTAAGATTAATTAAATGTGAATGTGTAATGTTGGGGGAAGCTTTTATGGCATGGGATGCCATTCTGGATGTTGCTGGCAGCAGCAAAGAAGGACTATCAATGTATGACCCCTGGCCTTGTTCAGGACTTGTCTGAGCTTGCTGAACTCTCCTGTGCTGCGCCATTTCTGGATCACCTGGTTATTGACCCTGGACTGTCTGACCTCCTATTGGGTCCCCTGTCCTGCTCTCGTGGGCTCCTGGTCCTCCACCAGTCTCTTCTCAAACGCCATCTTATGCTCAAAGAAGTCCTAGGGGCAACCATGTGCTAGGGAGGAACAACTAGCTCCGCTAAGCTCAGCGGGGCTTGCTAAAGGTAAAGAATGCAGCATCAAATTAACCTCCCTAGCAGTAACCCCGAGTGTGACTTGGGGTAGAAAAAAGTTGCTAAAAGTGGTAACCCCTAGTCACACTCGGGGTTGGAACACCTATGGAAGGTTAGTGAATAGAGCGCTTACCTGATCCGCCGGGGTCCCACGCCATCCAGCGCCGCAATCTCTTTCTTCTTTCTTCTTCCTGCTTCTGCATCCGATGAGTCACTGGGGGAGTTCCCAGTGACGTTGGTGCATGTGTACATCCCGGCCGGGTGGGGCGGGCGATTCAAAATCCATTTGTATTGCATTCAATACAAAATAACTGCATTGAATGCAATACATTGGATTTTTATGTTTGAAAGCAGTGCATTGTTTTCAAGAACATTTATTTTACAGTATATATATTAGTATGAGTATAATGTGTATTTTTTTTTTAATTTAAAAAAATTATTTTTTTAAATATACAGATTTTTTAATTTATTCAATTTATTGTTTTTAAATGATTTTGTGTTTCAAACTTTATTATACTCATACTATTATATTATACTGTAAAATAAATTTTCATGAAAAACAATGTACTGCTTTTAGACATATAAAACCGGAAAGAAATGAACCGCTAGGGAGGTTAAGGGATCGGCACCTGATGAGCATTAGTGCAGGACCAGGGCCTTACAAGCAAAAAAAAAAAAAAAACATTTGTTTAGTTTTGTATGCAGGAAAGTGGTGGGAAAATATTTCTGTATTCTTCTGGTTGTCCTTTATCAATTGGACTGAAAATCGCAAATTCTACAGTTGTAGCTAGAACAATAGGTGAGGAATCATTTTTAGGAATGGACACCTATTTAGGAAGTGAAGGCAAAACTCCTTAATGAAAAAAAAACAGCAAAAAATAAACATCCATAGGTTTTACCTTTCTAACCCTCCAATAAGGATTTTATTTGTAAATATTTTTACCCAAGATGAACACAACTTACTCAAAAGTTACACATTTTTATGTTGAATCTAATTATAAATCAACACTATTTTTGTGATTGAATCCAATAAAAAAGCGTAAATTTTAGGTAAAAGTTGGATGAACCCTGCACAACTAGACCCCTGAAAGCATTACCTATATAATATAGGACTCCTGTGGGGTTTAAACTTTTTGTTGTGTGTGACCCATTAGGAAGATTTCCCTTCACTTCTTGTTTCAGCGACACAACAGGAAATAAGAGGAATCATTTCAAAGCAAGGATACATTTTAAGCATTTGTTAATGTTTTTATATTCATTATCTTCTGTTCATGTGACAACTCCTAATTTATGGATATTCCATTAGTATCTGTATCAGAGATAAAGGTCATCCGGACAAATATAGAGGCTGAATACAACATATAGTAATAAAAATCCAACAGGTCAAATATCCTAACAATTCTTTTTGAAAAAAAAACACCTTTTGGCTTTACATGTACATCTTTGTATGTATTATCCTAATGTAAAGGTTTAATCACATCTAATAATTGTGGGAAGTTGTGTATGATATGAGAATAGAAGAGTGAAGTTATAGTAATCCTGTCCACCCCTGAGTTTAAACAATGCAAAATAAAGAAGAAAAAAAGAGAGAGAGGGTTTTTTTTTGGCTGATTATATTCAACTTAATTCGTTGTAATTCAACAAATTACATTGAATATAATCAATCTCTCTCTTTTTTCTGCTTTAATTTGCATTATTTAATAATACCTAATAAAGTCTAATTTCGGATACAATTGTTATCCAAATCTCCAATCACTTTTCTTCCTCTGAAAAAAAAATATATATAATGTTAAAGCAGGTTTACTGATAATAAAATCATATCCTTAATTCCCTATAGGACTCAAGGGAGTTATATAGTCAAGTTATGTCTTCCTGGTTGAGATGAAATATACTTTAAATGACATTTTTTTCAAGACTCTGGTAAAATATTTTATACATTTTTTTTTTATTATTATTTTATTTCATTCCTCATGAATCACTGCTCATCACTCCCATTAATAGAACAGTCTGTCCTGCGGATGAGCTAGAAAAAAATGAAAAAGTTATCACAGAAAAATAATTTTGCAAAATGAATTATTTATTAGATTATGTATTTCACTTTTTGTTTAATATTCCAAGAAAGTGCACAAGTGGTGAGGGGTTTGGAAGGCCGACTGGAAACTTTTTAACCTTAAAAGTAAGACAAACACAAATAATTTTACAATGTGCACTGAAGCTTCAGACTTTGTACATAGGAACTGAATTTTAAAAAGTAGAACATCAAAATATTTATTCCGGGTAGCACACAGCTAACTAATTTTTTTCAGGCACTTTTGTGCATTCCACTTTACTAAGTTTTGAGTTCTGGAGAGCTAGACATATTAAAATATTAATTTTCCGGTTTACTGAAATGATTTCAGAGTCAACTGCCATTTAAATTCTGAATGTAAGTATGAAAAAGGAGGATATGGCCTGTACTAATCCTCTTCAGTGTTTTTAATCCATTTATTTGAATTCCTTTAATTTATTTTACGTACTTACTGGTCATGAATCAGTTATGCAGAGTACTTGATAAGAATATACATGCCTGCAAATGTTGATATTTTGGAAGAGGAAAGAAAGTTAACTCATCTAAAATATAAGAAAAAATCTTGTATGATTATTATTTGAATATTATTATTCAATTGAGTTATTGGTATTATTAAAAGGAAACACTCCAAGCCAATGCACTTAAAACTTTGACTCATTCATCTGAAAGTAATTCTTGTATTTGACTTTTGTATTATTGCATGCTTGCTCTTCCATACCTAAAAGACTGTATTGTACATACTTTTAGCCTGTGCTGAATGGAATGCATAGACACAGTTAACCTTCAGTAAATTCTGAGCACCAAAATTAATAGTAGATCCACAATAGTAGATGGCTTCATTTATATACAAAACGCAAAAAAGAAATACAACATATATATTTTGTATTAATGCGTTTTTCCTTCTGAGCATGGCCGAGACCGAAGGAGCAGTCCTAAGCCTCCTGAGATATGTGACATAGGTGTCCCTGTAGACTCTGCACTCCCATTCAGTCTTTACCACTGCATCGGGAAATACAAAAGGGAAGGGGCTTCACATTTTTTTTTTACAATAATACCTGGGGGAAAACAAGCCTTTTTTTTACTTTACTAAAATGGTTATCTACCCTTTTGTATAAAGTAAAAACTTTGGGGATGGGTAACATTTGGGAGCCCCTGTAGCTTCACACTGTGGAAATTTGCTCACTATTGTTTGTATACAACAAGCTTTAAACCCTTTGTCAATGAAAATCATGATAAGCATTTTGAGATGTAGGTGGGCATCAAAGGTAGGACCACACCAGCACCACCAGTCAATGAAAACGTTAATACAGTGGCAATGTTGGCTGGTGGAGACGAACAACAGCCAATACATAAATGCTTACTGTAATTTGTAATGTTAAATATGTAATAATAGTAGTAGTGATAGTAAGAGATTGTACGCTGTAGTTGTGCACAAAATTAGCTAAATTTGGTTAGTGCAAATAGGGCTAATATTTGGTTCTATGAAAACTGAATGGAACGTCAAAGTTGAGGCAAATTTTCCACTATGCCCAAATCCGTAAATAAACAATAAACATTATACAAATAATTTCACTGCATTTTATTAGGAATTAAGTATTTCCAATGTCCCTGCTGTCCTGGAGCAGATATCACCAAGACAAATAGAGAGACCATATCTCCCAAGGGCAGAAATAGATAGCAATGAAGATTCCAAATCACAAAAAAATTTCCTACAAAAGTCCTGCAAAATACAACAGTGGTGACACCTGTAAAAAAGTTGTGAGCACCCACAGTTCATAAAAATTCCTTTACTTTGATTCCATGCAGGCCAACCCCCAGACGCGGGTCTGATTTATTAAAGCTCCCAGAGACTGGAAAAGATAGACTATCATTGGAGAAGACAAGTAATTTAGCAAACCAAGCATCTGGTCCAGGTTTGAAAACATTTCCCAACTAATAGGAAATGATTTTTAAGAAACCCATGTTTGCTTGATCATGCAGTCTCTCCAGTTTTAAGGAGCTTTAATAATTCAGACCCAATTTTCAGGAGCAAAGCAGTCACCTTTGTCAAAGAAGCAGTCAAAGCAATGAAACTCCGACACAGGTTCAAATTCTGCATCATGCTCTCCAAAGTAACATTTTCTAAATGCCTTCACCTGATCGAGCCAGAATCAAAAACCCTGTTTTGGAGCTTCTTGGAAAAACAAAGTTAGCATCTCTTAATATTATATATGCAGCCAGATTTTATATAAATAGAACTATAACACAAAGCCAAAATACATTTTTGAACAAACAGTTGCTCATATATCTAGCAATGATATGATATCATTTGTGACTAAACCAGAGTGAGCTGGGGCGCAGGAGATCCTATAAATATCTTTTACATAAACATGTTAAAATAGAAATATCGTGCTAGGCACAGGTGTACAAGTCCATTAAGAGCACTGTCCCTTTAGTGGAGGATATCGGAATGCATCATTTACCCTCCAGGAGCTATTTCTGAAGGTGTGAGGAAGATCTTAATGATATAGGTAATAGGTCATCATCTCACAAAATTGAAGCTCTGATTTTGTGCTTTTTAACTGATGATAATAATGATGATGATAGATGTAATTATGTAAACCCAGTTACTAAAATCTCATCTTAGCATTGACACTAATGTGAGTTCAAAATGAATTCTTTTGGGTGTATTTATGAAGAGGGTGAATAGGATATTTATTTAAAAAAATGTCATTATTTATACACAAATCATGTTTTTTCTGTTTGCCCTATTTATATGGGGTGCCTACCAGATGTGTGGAAATTCATTTATGCTGCACATGCACTGCTTACAGATACCTGAAACTAAACTTTAAACTGCTTGTTAGACATCCCATTTCAAAGCAATGAACATTTATAAAAAGTCGGTCACTTATTTGCAATATGTCTAGCCTTTACTAGTCCACACAGTTTGGATAGTGCCCATTGGATCTTGTGCACGTCACTCTTAATCAGTGTTCAAATTCCAAAGGTGTTTAATTACTTTGAGGTTAAGGCCACTTTAGTTTCTATTTAGGGAGTTAGTTTTGCTTTTATGGAGCTGTCTTTGTACACTGGGCCATGGTAGAGTAAAAAATGGCCTTTCCCATTACTGCTGCCACATGATCGGAAGAGCCCAATTGTCTAAAATGTCTTTGTATACTGGAGCATTAACAATACCATTGACTCAAAACCCCTGACCTAAATATTTTAGAGGTTTTTTCTTTTGCCTTTGGCTATTTAATGTAGGTGTGATAGCTACAAACGTCTAGTTGTAAATATTAGGACCCCTTGGACTCAGCCACCAACCACACCTTGTTGGGACTCTCCTCCTACAGTACAGATGGATAAAAGATAATTGGTAAATAACATGAGCCAGTGCCTCTGTTAGTGGCAACTTCTCCCCATGGAGCTTTTTCCATTTTAGCAGGAAAGCTTCCCAGATCTGATTGTCCACATTCAGGAAAACCTTTCACGCCTTTTTTCACAATATGGAACATTAAGTGCTGCCATGTTTTTTTTTCTTCTTTAACGTTATAGAGGAAGCAAATGCAAGTTTTCAAAAACCAAACTAAATCCTTTACAATGAAAGTGAATCAGATAAAAAAAATCTTAAAAGGTTTTGCACCTGTGAGCTCTAAGTAATGGCTAAAGTAATGGCCCACAGAGAGAATAGTAAAAAAGGGGAAAGTGAGTTGCTGGATGAATCGAGGCTGAGATTATATTTGCGATTACCTCCCAGCGGCCTCCTTGAGTCACGGTAGGGTGGTGAGCGCACACTTCTGAACGATTGCTCTGTTCTGAACTCATGAGGAGCACCTATTCACAGACAGCCCTTCGCCCTACCATAGTCAGGTTGGAAAGCAGAGATCTGCATGTTCCTCACCTCTGAGAGAAGAAAGGAAAGAGATGAATATACTTGCATTCTTTGACCTTTACTCTGTGTCTCTTCCTAGGTCTAGGAATCCCATTTCATTTTCTATTTCAGTCTTTTTATCAGAAGTCAGAAAGGAACATGGAGAGATGAAGAAAAACCTGAAGTCGGTATGGTGCTGAAAGGAAGTTAAATCTGGCTTTTAACATGTCAGAACAGATGGAAAATAATTGAAGAGGTGTATGAAGGATGAGAAGGACCAGGTTCGTCTTTGTTTTGTCTGCACAGATGTCAGTCGGAAAATAAAAATGTGTTTTTTTTCCGCTTCCATCTTCCGCATTAGCCCGTTATTGTTGGTTTGCGCCAAAGATTCCTTTGTTAAATAAATGTTCAGGTGGCATAAAACACACACTTTTTTTCAGCATGGGGAGAGTGATGATTATTCATGTTCTGATTCAAAAAAATCAAAGCCTGCTTCATTTGCAATTCAAAGTCATTCGGTGGTGTTAGCTCTGTTTTCCGGCAATTGAAATAAAAAGGCATAATGCAGTTTTATATGAATCTAAACTTAACCTGTTCGGTTATGTGTTGTACATAGCAGGACAGGCAAACCGATATTCTTTCAGAATTCTAAAAATTAAGTCTCAAACTTAAATTTAAAGTGGCTTTTGGAGTAAAATGCAAGATCTGATAGCGGATAAGCCTTTTATGTCAAATTTCCACAATTACCCTGACATGTTTCTACAGGCCACAACCTTTCCACTTAGAACCTGGGAAGGATGGGAATCCCAAATCTCCCGAGAAGATGTTGCGGAAAAGAGCAGAACATCTTTTGATGAGTTTTCAAATTCCTATTGTTACCTGGAAAATTCTAGAAGGCTTGTGACACAATTCTCATATAGGCACTGTGGGTAAAATATCAGATTAGATAAGTAAAGTATAGATTCCTGTATTTGGTGATAATAATTTGAAATAAAAAATGAAATAACAGAATGGTATAAATATCTGTGAAACATTACCCAATAGTTTATTCTTAACTGGGATGCCTTTATTCTATTAATAACAAATCATTGTATTTAGATCAAATCTGGCCTATTCACCAGGAAACTCTGTCAGCAGGTAGCGTGGTCCTAACAACTAATTATTAGGTTGCCCCTGGGTATGCTGAGTGTCATCATGAACTCCTTTTTAGGCAGGATGCCAGTTCTTTATAGAGGATGTGCTGCTTATAATTGAGTGACCTTGTGTCACCTTGTGAGCTCAAGATTGCTCTCCATGACAAGAATGCCCTCCATGTGAAATAACTAACTAGATATAAAAGTAGTAGGTGCCAATTTATGTGGTCAGAATATGCAGTATATACCCAAAGGTTTTTGTACAGCAGTCTATCACACCTAGATGAGCTTGATGGACATCCTGGCCCAAAAACCATTGCCATAGTTTGGGTAAAGATATCAAGAAGGGTTGTTATAATCCCAATAATCCCAAAAGGGTTTAATAGGACCACCCATTTTCCTCTAGATCAAATTCATCAAACCAAGTACTTTTGGCTGTTCAGTAATAAAAACTTCTAATTTCCCTGTTAGCAAAGGGTGTAATTGTGAGCCCAATATGAGGACTTTAACAAACAGAAACAAGAAACTTGACATGTCCTTGGTGTTGGATGCATGCACATGCGTCATTTAATCCCAGGTAGGTTACATCAGGTCTGGCCATAGAAGTAGATTGAGCAAAGATGTCATTTGCAACCTAGGTGCTCACAGACCTTGGAGTGGAGATATGCATAATACTTAACCCATTCTGTTAACCTCCCTGGTGGTCTAATTATGTCAGTATTTTTATGCCAAAACCAGAACATTTTTGTCCATGGAAATCTATTTTATAATATAGGCCTATAATTCTTAGGCATAACTCACAGAAATATGTCCAATATTTTATAAATTTAAAAATAAACTTTAAATAAAAAAAAACAAAAATCTGCTAAAACAAGGGTACATAAAAATATTGAAACCTGTAATATACCTGTACAGTAGCATGTATAATATATATATAAATATATATATATAATATAATGATTACTTTGTATTGGGTTCAATCCGGTTATTTTGTATTGAATCCAATACAAAATGATTTGCATTTCCGGTTGCGCCTCCCGCACGCACCAACGTCACCGGGAACTCTGGGGGAACGTCAATGCACTCAACTGGTGGAAGATCAGAGGACGCAGCCCGAGGATGGGATCCGACAGGCAGGACACCGATGGGACCAGGTAAGTTTTTTTTTTAGCTTGCCCACACTCGGTAATATCGCTCAGGAAGTTATTAGTAAGGAACCCATAATTTTATAGGTACAACCACATAACATAAAGGTAGGTTAGGCATCATTATACTTTTGGTTATATAATGTAGGGGTGAAATAGAAAAGGTCTCTATATATTTAAAACATCTCCTGATAGCTGAATGTATACCGTATTCATTCAGCAACTACATTTTTATATTACTTTACAATTCCCCCAATGTTTGGAAGGAAAATTATGTTAAAAAGAAACTGGCTGCTCAATTATTCCATTGCTTAATTGACTTTCCAAAAGCTATTGTTAAATACAGCTTGAGAACATATTTCTACTACACAATCTATTCCACTTTTTAAGTTTGCTTTTTAAACAATCTTTATAATTCAGCCCACACTTCAGACAATTTAATTAAACTAATTAGTGCATGAATGTGATCGGTTTGTAAATACCTGCAGTTTATAGAAACTATTTTAGTCTTGGGCATAGTATTAAACAAGCTTATCTCCCTAAAGGAAACCTTTCTTAAAGGGTCCCCGGTTGCTACGCTGAACCAATTTTCTGATTCATGGGCTTTGAATAAGTGGATTAGTGTATTGAGAGAAATCTGGAGCTTTCATTTCTGACTTTTTAAGCCATAACATTTTATCTATATATTCTAAGTCAACAGCCCAAATAAAATTGAAACCAAAGACATACAGTCAACTGGCTGTTTAAGCAGTGGCAGCACCTTGCATCTTTCTCCTGTAGGCTTTCTTCCTTCCATACTTACGAAGTCCTCTTTGCCAATTGTTCACTTACCCATCGTTGACATATACAGTGTAGGGCCATCAGTTCTACATTTTATGTGATGATGTCTACCAAAAGGGTCTACCAACATTTTTAAGGGGCAGAAGTTAATGAGTGAGAGAGAGAGAGAAAAGGAAAAGTAAGAATATTATCAAGTTATTATTATTATCTTATTATCTCTTAGATTGTAAGCTCTTTTGAGCAGGGTCCTCTCCTCCTCCTCTGTCACTCTCTGTGTCTGTCTGTCATTTGCAACCCCTATTTATTGTACAGCGCTGCGTAATAGGTTGGCTCTATATAAATACAATATAATAATATTTAAATACTGCCTAATAATTATAATAATCTTAATATTAATAACCTAACTGCATGTTTTTGGGATGTGGGATTAAACCGGAGTACCCGGAGGAATCTCATACATACATGTGGAGAATATACACATGTTGGAATTTTTGCCAGAATTGTGGCAAAAATTCCAACCAACATATTAGGCAGTACAAAGTCTATTGTTATACCACTAAATGACCCTCAAAGGGGCTCCTGACTAAATACCCCACCATAGGTCTTAATACCCACTGTATTGGGAAAGGGAAGTAACCTAACCCTCCATTTGCATGCTGCTTCCCCACCTCTTAAATTGTAAGCTTTTTTGGGCAAGGTTCTCCCCGCCTTCTGTGTCACTGTCTGTGTCTCTCTGTCATTTGCAACCCCTACTTATCGTACAGCGCTGCGTACTATGTTGGCGCTATATAAATACTGTTTAATAATAAAATTATAATAGATTATTCCACTGCTTTACACCTCCCAAGATGATTAAACAAACATATAACCTTTTCTATTGTAAGGTCTTTTGGGCGGGGTCCTCTCCTCCTCCTGTGTCACTGTCTGTCATTTGCACCCCTGTTTAATGTACACTGCGTCATATGTTGATGCTATATAAATACAATATAATAATATTTTCAATATCTAGTTGGGATGGGGGGGTGGGTAATAGCCACACAATATTTTTGTCTAAAGGCAAACTGGAGTTCAGCTTTTAAACTCCCAGGTCATATTGTAGGGTTTTGAATATAATATATAATTATACTGTATGTCACTATAATCAGTGGTAACAAACACGTCAACATAAAAGGCCTCTTTACAACAATCACATGCAAAACAATATAATTTAATCATATAGAATACGATTTATCATTATTAGAGCAAAATAATTAATGCAGTAGGATGAAGCCTTTTGATTACCTTAAAATTACCCAAATTTTTTTTAATGATAAAAAAAGAGTGGTTGATTTTTTCTAATATTCATGAGTGAATGTAAAGTGTTCTGTAAAAAAAGAATTCCTGTAGTATGATTTCTTTTTCTTTTCCTTTCCCTCTCTTATTTCATTTTCTTTCCATTTTTTCCATTTCCTTCTCCCCTCAACTTTTATTTACTATAATTTTAGTTTTTCCCCTTTTCACCTTTTTTTTCTTTCCTCTATTCTTCTTTTGCCCTCCTTACTCTTCTTTCTTTTTCCTTCTTTTCTTATCCTCCCCTCTCACCTCCTCTTCTGATTTTTCAGTCCTTTTCATTTCCTATTTTTTTTCCTATCTATGTTTCTTTTCTCCTTTTCTTTTAGATTTGATTAACTTTTCTCCTTTCTCATAATATTTAAAGAATCCACAGTTCCCTGGATATCACCCTCCAGGCAAAGAGACCTCCAGACAAATATGCCTATACCTTAAAGGCCCCCTGCTATGTTTCTGAATTCCTATTAGGTAAATGCTTGTAGTCTGATTCTACTCAGACTTTCCTCATTTACACACAGCTCACGTTTGGATTGGTGACCCAGTAAATGGCAAACATTTTCAGATTTACTCATATATTTGTGCTTGTTCGTAGGTTCCACCTAAAAGCTGGAAAACACCTTAAAAAGCTAAACAAAACCCAAAAATTAAAAAAATGCAACCATTGCATTAGAGATTGGGGATGTCCCTTTTGGGATAAAATAACCTCACTTGCCAGACAGCAATTTTCCATCATCTGTGCCATCATCTTCTTCTTCTCTTCCTGCTTTTGATCTCCATCTAGATTGGCCAGGCCAGGATAATGTAACTCTTACACAGGTGTGTGGCAGTTCATACCCGCTTCCTATCAATCAATCAAGAGTGGCTAAAAATTTTATTCCCCCGGTAAAATGTATTTTTGTTTCATTTTCTTTTTTAATTATTTATTTAACATCTTTCAGGGAGAGATCCTCTGGATCTGGCACTTCCTGGGACACATATATCACTTATTCCAGGAGGCTGTGTTCTGCTCTATCTGCACGGACCTGGGATCAAACATGTATTATGCTAAGGGGCTTTCCTCCAAAAAAAGTGCCGATCTCACACATGCGTAGTACAAGATCAGATGATGTGAGCTGAACATGGAAGAAGAACATGGCAGTGCCTGCTGTTCTGTCCCAGCTGGGAGTACAGGGCAGGACAGGACTGGGCAGGTCTCATTGGACTGGAGAGATTAAGGGTTTTCCCCAGTAAACGTAGGTTGTATTTTCTTTTTTTGTGAAATATCCACATTAAAAGCCAGTGCTAAATTACCTTTAAAGCTGCCAAAGTGAGTATCACTAGGTTGGAGGGTTGCCTTTAAGTCCCTACCACATTGCCTCACATAGGTATAGAGACAGAGGATCCTTAAAGAAGAACAAGTCTTATTTTAACAGTCGTTAAAATAAAAAAGGACGCTTACCTTTACTTCTGCGGAGCCCTCAATCCCTCCACAGCTGGCCTCTATTTGGTTTCATGCCCTTTTTTACGTTATTTAGGAAAAAAAACACATTTTTGCTTTACATAAAGCATTATCTGTCTTTTATATAAAGTAAAAATGATGGTGGTAAGTCCACTTTAAGCAGAGACAACAGTATCAAACCAGAGCATTATATAACATTATGTGTTATTCCACACAGCCGCCTCTCTTCAAAACCAAATGACAGCACGTTTGAAATGATTTAATCACTGAATGGAAAGTGACATCTTTTCACATTTTTGCAGCTGTTACTCCGAAAGAAAACAATCTCAGTTATGAAATTCAGACCGACAGCGGTAAATATATATATATATATACCATATGTGCCGGAGACATCCGCAAATAGCTTACGGTTCCTTAAAAACAGAAATGGATAATTAATAAAACACACGTGTATGCCACCTATAAATAAAAGAAAAAAAGATCTCCTTCATCAATAATTCCCATTTTTTCAAATGTCATGCCTATTACCCGGATGTATAAATTTCCAAAGCCTATATACATATATTTTTGTATTTAACGTATTATTGTAGGCGGTTGTTTAAATGAAACATGTCTCGCATGACATGTACCAGTGAATAACCTAAAATATTAACTGCTATATTTAAACTTTGTGCTGAGTTGCCTTGGAAACAGAATTCTCCCAAATGGATTCTTTCTAAAGAGCTATATCAAAATTTTCTGTTGAAAATTTTTTTTAAAAGTAATTACATTAAGTTTCTTGTTTTTTTTTTTTTTCATCTGCAAGATACGTGAAAAAAAAAAAGTTGTTTATGTAATCAAACATTGCCACTTATGTCAATTACCGTTGTCTTACAATTCTCCATCTTGTTTACACCGCCGTGTCTCTTAATTTGATTTTTATCGGAAGTCTGATTCATCCTATTTGCAGAGAATTTATGTATATATTGATGGGTTATGAATCATAAAAATGATGTTTTCACCCCATCAAGTGTTTTTTTTTTTTTTGCGGTCTAGTGGCTATTGACTGGAAAAAAAAAGAAAGATTTGTTTTGTTTTTTTGGTAAACATTTCATGAAGGTGGCTGTTTTTATTATTATTGAAGCAGACGGGAAAAACATTAAAGACAGAACAATCTAAAAAAATATCAGTAATAATATTATCAGTAAGTAACAATAATTAGTAATAAAAATGAATTGCTAAATATATATTTGTAGGGCAGAATATGAACATGACCATAATCTGCTAACAATGATCCCACACCCATTGGTGTTTTATATATATATATAATCCAGTATTTTTATAGAACCAACATTACGTGCTTTAAAAAGTCCATAGTCATGTCCCTAGCTGTCCCTCTCATATGTCTTTAATACAGTCTAAGGCCAATGTTAGGGGAAAGCAAAATAATCTAATTTATATATATATTAGGAATACACAGAAGCTGGTGACAGGGTTTTTTACCAGGATTTTGCAGAAATAAAGTTGTATCATGCGACAACACACAAGAGTTTAAGCACATTTGCAGAAAAAGAAATAGCAAACTTGATAGTAATCATACCTCTGTTGTGGACAAGTCCTTGGGTTGGTTATGCAGGAACATTGAATATAAATATACGAGGAGGTGCTGAGAAGTTCCTGGCTTTGCCCAGAAAGAAGAGAGCCAGAGTTATGAAATAACACATTTATTCAACATATTCTCCCCTGAGACTGATGCACTTGGTACAGCGTAGTTGCAGCTTTTTTAGACCGTTCAAATAAAAGTCCTTTGGTTGGGCTGCAAACCAGCTCTCAGCAGCATCTTTGACGTCAAATAAGTCCTCAAAACGTTGCCCCTTCCACCAATTGGAAACCCAGGGTGTTCAATTTGGCAGCCACAACGTTGGACGCGTGCGCAGGTTCATTGTCCTGCAAAAAAAGGATCCCTTTGGTCAACTTTCCACGGCATTTCATCTTATCTGCCTCCTTCAGCTGGTCCAGGTGATTAGCATAATACTGTCCGGTGATACTAGAGTCCTAAGGTAGGTAGTCCACTAACAGAATACCGTCTTTGTCCCAGAAAACGGACGCCATTACTTTTTTGGACGATTTCAGGGTTCAGAACTTCTTCGGCCTCAGGGACCCGCTGTAGCGCCATTCCTTTGACTGTTCCTTGGTTTCAGGATCATAGATGTGGAGCCAGGTTTCATCCTCAGTCACTAACCTAGCCAAAAAGTCCTGGCCAAAACGGCTTTGGATGCTTCAACTCGTTCCTTCTTTTGATCACTGTTCAAACATTTCGGCACCCACTTCGCTGAAAGCTTGCGCATGTCTAGAATAGTGGTAATAACAAACCCAACACGCTCCCGTGACATGTCAAGTATCTGGGCTATGTTTTTTGTGGATATTCGCCAGTCCTCAATAATCAGCTCATGGACAGCAAAGCAGGTTGCCGGGTCAGTTGAGGTTGAGGGGTGCCCACTGCGGGGCTCATTTTCAATGGTAAAATTCCCAGGTCTTGAAACAAGATATCCAGGTTTTGACAGTGCTGTAGGAAAGCCACTTCTCCCCCAGTGTTTGTGACATCTCAGTGTGAATGTCCTTTGCTGACTTTCCCCGGAGAAAAAAAAACTTCATGACGGCCCATAACTCCAACAACGTGAAAATTACTTGTGCCTCTGCCATCACAGCTTCTCACTAAAAGAAATAACTGTTTTAAGAATCACAAAGACCTGATATTTGCACAGTTACATACTAAAATATTGGGGCTGTTATATGCCCCCACACTCATTTTTCTATTTCATCTGGAAGGGGGCAAAGACAGGAACTTCTCAGCACCCCCCTGTATATATATATATATATATATATATATATATATATATATATATATTTATTTCAATAAACAGATGAACTTTATTTAGATTTTTTTACAGTGTTTTATCACAATGTTTCTCTACCTTTTTATCATAAGGAAATCCTAGAAATAACTTTCAGGTCTTAGGGAACCCCTTCTATAATTACTATATACACAGATCACAGTACATTAGTGTGGTAATCATTAGGAAGAATTTCTCTTACATTGCTGGCCATTGGGAAGAATGTCACCATTAGAGATAGAAAGATGAACAAATGTAATCAAATGTGCCCTAAATACAGATAGTAATAGTACATAAAAGGCAAAGAATGCCCCGTGTTTGTGGCCAGTGTGTGTATGCTTGGGTAGGGGGAAATTTGCTTGTATAGGTCTTCAGTAAAAGTTGTAAAATGCCCGAGAATCAGCAACCATCAGAAAAAAAAATGCTTCAATGGGATAAAAGAAATGACAGATTGTTGGTGATTATTAGATAAATACTCTGGTGGTGCCTAAGGTACACTACTTGTTGTTGGAATGTTTTGCATGCACTCCAGCACCAGGGACCCTCTGGCTCTCAGAATGAAGCTCCTCCAGTGTGCAATGAAAATGATCCGATTGTGGGATCATCTAAGAGCAAGTAGTTTTACTACTAAACAATGGATCAAAGTTTACAATAATGCCTGTTTACATAAACTTTATTGCATAGTATTAAGATTCTGATCAGAAAAAATACTTCTCCAACATTTATTTCTGCAACCTGGGCAATTATTATCAACTGTATCATTGTTAGAGATTGGAAGAACCATGCATGCATCTATTCAGTAAAGTGAACGTACAATCCGGCAATCTCCCAGCTCCCTACTGCCCAAGAGTTCTCCTATCTACCTAAAGTAGTGTCATCTATGTGAAAAACACTTTGGGCCTGGTTTATTAAAGCTTGCAAAGACTGTAGAAAATAGACTATCATGGAAGATCCGGGTGATCCAGCAAACCTGCAATAAATATATGGAGCTCTCCAATAAATTTATTTATTGCCATTTGCCTATTTGTATCCCTATTGTGGATAATATGATTTTTCCCTTCATTTATGATTTATTGTTTTAGAACTGTTTCCATATAATGTATAATATTATATCTGTATGTGGTCAGATGTATTTCCTTATTCTATATTCAGGTTCTGCTTCCTGCTTAGCATTGCTGCACAATGGATTTGATAATCATTCTAAAGAAGCAAGGGAATAACCTGAAGAGAACTGATCTCTAAAACAAAATACAAATATCCCATGCCAAGCTGGTACTACATATAACAATCCATGCTGTATCACTATACAGCAAATATTAAATCCATAGCTATGACATTTGCATATATCTATAACCAATGCCCCGTGACTCGATGCAGCTTCACCCTTTAGGAGGTCCCATGTGAGCAGCGATGAATGTGCAGCAGCCATATGGGACCGTACGACCTTTACTCGGCATGTAAAATTAGTAGCTGCTTGTTATTCATGTATGTGGTCCCTGGCCTGCGTGTTCATTTACATGTACTGTGCTGGGATTTGTATGGCAAGCATAAGCCTTGGGGGGGAATACATGGAAAGCCTCCTCTGCACTTCTTCTTGAGTAAATAGATGAAATATTTTGTTCAGCTGCAGGATAATATAGTGACCTTATATAGTATTGTCTGATGGGAGAACTGGCATGTCATTTCTTATATTCTCATTTTATATTACATTTTACAGTTTCATATATTTGTATCAGGGGCCGACATAGGGAGGTTCAAAGTGTGCTACCAGCCATATACGAGGTTTGTCTATTAAATAATATGTCTATGAAATAAAAACTCACTTGTATTTATTTATATGACAATTCTTGTCCCCTTCAATATTCTCTCCATTCACAATTAGGCACCGATGACGTTTTGTTTTCCACTAGTGGAAGGTGTGGAGCAAATCGTTTTTTTGATATCTGATGTTTTTTTCTTTACTGTATCCATTGTCTTGAAGTGTGTTCCATCAATCACTGATTTCAATTTAAATAAAAAGTCACAAAGTGCCAAATCTGGTGAATATGGAGGATGTTCCAGCGTAGTAAAGAGAGGCCCGTAGCCGTAAGAATTAGGCGCAGGGCCTACATGACCGGGTGCTAGGCCTAGCCCAGAGCTTGTAAGGGGTTAAGAAAAAGGTAGTGTTGCTAGAGGGGGCTGGGCTAGTATGCAACGTGGGGTAGGAGGAGATTAGGAATGGGAGATGTTAAAAAGGGCTGGATGATAGTGAGGGGCCCTCTTTTGATAAGAAAAAGTTTCCCACCCACCCTCCCTCTTATGTTTAGGTAGAGTTGAGAGATGGGTTCGTTTTAGCGGTTGGGGTCTTGGAAGGCAGGGATTCAGTGTATTGGAAAAGTGGGGGATTTTGGCAGGGGGGCACCACTTTGGTGGGATCCTCCCTGATCCTGAAGGCAGTGCTGGGCAGCTAGGGGTCAAGGTGGAGATGTTGGAAGAGTTCAATTCTTGTTGGGTGGGATTTTGCCTTCTGAGACCTGCAGCTTGGTTGTTTGGGTGTATAATTGGGAGTTTAATAACATTATGGATACTGTTGTAATGGTTATGTATTATTAAAAGGGGAATTAAGTTGTTGGTTCATTAAGCTATATTCAATGTAATATGTTAACATTATATATTCCTGTTTTTAATAATAATTATATTAATAATGGAGTGTTGTGTTAATTTATGTTAATGTATGCTTATCAAAGTGTAAAATGTAATTTTATTTGGCATTTAATTTATTTGGATATTTGTTTGTTAATTATTTGGAAAGTTAACTTTATTTAATGGTGTTTTAAATAAATGGCTGCTCGCCAGCCAATTTAAAATCCAAGATTTTGTGTTGGGATATTTAATGGGGGGGAGTGGCTGGTAAGCAGGGGGAGGTTTGGTAGTAGGTGGTAGTTATGACAATGGTGTTTATAAGGGATGGGCTAGAAGGTCCGAGCTACCCTGGTCATGTGTTTGTCGGTCACAGAAAGTGCTGTGTGAGAAGGAGCATTGTCCTGATGAAGAATGAAACCATTTCCCACATTTCTTACGTCTTTTTCTGACTCTTTCTCTCAGCTTTGTCTTCCTTATAATAATGTTGGGTCACTGTTGTGCCTTCCGGAACTCATTCTGCCAAAATGACGCCTTCATGGCATAAAACACGATGAGCATGGCTTTGAATTTGGACTTTTTTGATTCTTGGTGATGAAGGTTTTTCTGGTGACTGTGGTTTGGTTTCAGGATCATACTGGAAGATCCGGGTTTCGGCACCAAGTGACTTTATGAAAATGGTTCAGCTCTACCTCAAGTTTCTGCAAAATGTCAGCACAAATTTCCTTGAACAACTCATTTTGCTCTGGTGTAAAATTTTACTAAAAATATCAAATTGACGCTCCGCTCAACTTTTATACTTCTCAAATATTACGTACGCGAGGGGAAACACAACGGCATTAAACGGTGACTGACAACAAACTAAACAACAGAGAGTGCCGGCGTTTGTGGTGCAAGTTTAGAGAAATTTACACAATCCTGATAAGTGCTCATAATCATCTTACTGCTTTGCTGAAGTGATAAAAATTATTCCATTATTTAATAGATAGACTTCCTAAAAACTGTATATATAATAATTACCACAACTCTGATAATTCTGCAAATTCTTTCTCATTATCATCTCAATATAGTGGATAAAATTATATGTTTTATTTTACATAAAACTTACACATGGTGGACTTATTGATGTGTTTGTGCAATATGTAGATGTCACTGATAGATTCTAGATTGAGCGGAACTGAAAAAAATCTGCGTTGATCTAATCTGGTCGGATTGGCCAGGAAATCCATTTGGATTTTTTTTTTTTTACTGCGCCGTACTATATCTGTGAATTGAAAATATATTAGGCTGTCAGATGAGAACTCAGACTGCTCAAAATGGTCATGAATATGGTCAGAATAGCTCTAATCCGAGCCAGAATAAAATCTGCGTGACAATTGGCGTACAGCTACTTTCTTGCTAACATTAGTAGTGGCAGGTGGGAGGTTGCATCTGAATGTCAGGTGTTAGAAAAAATTTTGCAAAGGAAAAGACAGGTAAACTTAAGAAAAGGTTTAGTTAGGGTGAAAAAGTTTTTTTTTTGGGTTTGTCAGTGGGAATATGGAAACAAGCGTAGTTGCAAAGAATAAATATCAGTATTACCTTTATTAAAGAGGTCTTTTGCTACTAGATATTAAACTATTATTCATCGTATGTGCATCAGTCCAAAAAAGATATAGTGAGATATACTGAGTTTATTGTTCCTGGTTAATCATATAACTGTAAAGCGTTTCGCAGTTTTGCTTCATCAGGGGATGTAGAAAACTTAGAAGTCAGCTGAATAAAGGAAATATATATACTTATGCATTGTGACCGTAAATTGATTATATGGGTCCTAAAAAGTGGTTAATTACATCAGAAGGAAAGATTATGGGATTTACCCACTGTCTGTGAGGCAGCCATTCCAATGAAACCCAGAGGGTTCAACCAGGGGTACTTTACCTTTTCCGCAAGTTTAAAATCTTGTTACCACAGTGAACTTCAGTTTAGTACCTTTTGGGAGTATATATGACGGGAAGATAGCAAAATTTAAATGTTGGAGTATATAGAAGTAAACAGCCATATGCAATGTTAAGTCAGTAAGCTTTAATTTTGCAATGGGCTCAAATACAAATCAGCAACACTATAATATAAGGGATTAGACAGAAGAACTAAACAAGGGAACTTTCAGTGTATATAGGGTTCTGTATTTGGAAGGAATTCCCAGACCGGGTGTACTGAATGCATAGGAGATCTTATTACTCTTATTTGTTTTATTTATGTAGCGCCATTATTCCTAGCTGGTTATACTCTGGGGAAATTACAAAATAAATATACACAAATTATTATGGAATAATCCGGATATTGGTAAACTGTTTTCAAGCATAGAAAAGAACCAAAACTCACACCTGTATTGTGAATGCTGCTAAGACAATCCTGGTATTAACAATAAGACAAATACTAGAAATCTCCTTTAAATAAAGAGCTAATTGTGCAAACTGTGTCAGCAAGCAACAAAGTGTCTATGACGCAGTCGTCTGGGTTGTTTAATGGAGATGAGCGCAGCAAAATTTCTCATTTATATTTTTCTTTCTGCAACTGTACATTCTGATTTTGCTGGGGATGCCGCTTGTATTCCTCAATGGTGGGGAAAAAAGAAAAAGACTTGTGTTGTAACAACATTTTTAGGCAAACCCACAATTAAAAATATTTTTGTCCTTTGATGTGGCAGCTGCATTTGTTTTTCAATCTTGTTTAGGAATTTTTCCTATAATATTTCCTATATTTGACACTTCCTTCATTTTCCCAATGTTGACCAAATACGGTCATCATTCTGGATTTCATGCAGTATCACCGCAGGGGGTAAATCTGTCATATGTTAAATTGGTGGCACAACATGTGAAGAGTTATTCGGATTGGTGCGGAATATTCTAGGCAATTGTGTGCCTAGTGTGCTTTATCCTAAAACTGAACCCTAAGGTAAGTATTAGTTAGGAAAACATAACAATAGATTTTTTTTTTTACCCCTGTACCCATTTTCTATGGTAAGTGGGTAAATATCTGTGGGCCCTCCTATTAAAATGCACTTCAAGATTAAAAATAAGCAAACCTTCCCACAATGCAGGGATTACATTGTGGAGATGAAGCCTTCTTCCCAAAGGGCCTTTGCCATTACTAGGGAAAAGAGGGGTCAGTTTTTTGCCAAAAGGCAAAAGGACCACCCACTTTTTGGCCCTCTCCTTATTTGGAAAGCAAAATTCTAAAGAATCTTCTATGGGTAAAAGAGAGACACACATTTGCTCACTGCCCTATTTCTGACCTATGAGGGTCCCGATCCTAAAAAATCTGGTTTCTGGTTTCAATAACAGGGGGACCCCACACAGATTTGTTTATTGAATGGGTTTAGTCATTCAAAATGTCTATTAATGTCATACCAGCATTTGAAAATACCTGTACAAGCATTTTACAAATTTGCAAGAAGTACTTATTCAAGTCTATAGAATCTATGGTCTAAAAGAGTGAACCTTTCTCTAGAGTGAATCTGGGTTACAAAGTTTCCATGGGTAAATTTGAAAGGGAAAACACCCCAAACAAAGGAGAAAAAAAATAAAACCAACAGGGAAAACATCTAAATTGACCAAAAAAGGATCAGAACATATCAAAAAATGTATAAAAAGGCACCCTGGGGTTTGTTTTAGGTGATCCAAAGCAGTCTTTTCCGTTCTATGTGGAAGGGAATGGGGAAGACATGCTGGAGGTGCCCTGGTGCACGGACATCAGTACATTATACATGTGTAACTAGATCAAATTTTATATGCCTAAAATTCAGCTTTACCAAGTCTTTGTATGAAAAATGAACGAGGTTGGAAGTTTCAGGAATTCTATCTGCCGGCACTCTGCTGTAATGGTAAGACAAAATAACCATGTAAGCTTTTTCATTTATATACCATTATAGATTATTTTACAGAATTTGTTTTGAAGGAAATTCAATTTAAAACATAAGATGAACTCAGGAGGAGACCTAAAACTTTACAAATGGAGTTTTTTTGCACCCATTGTGAAAACTGATATGTGTTACAAAGAACAGAGTGTCTTAGGATAATGTTCAAAAGCCTCTAAAGTGGCTGGAGGAATGCAAGGTTTAAAGCTAGATCTAACTACAATAAAAACATATATCAAGTCAAAAGTCAAAAAATAATACTTTTTTTTATGTTATTAGAGAGGATTTTATAACTCTCAGATAACAGATTGCCACTTATTAATACCCGATTGCCACTTTTATAATGGAGGATTTATTAATGAGTGATAAGACTTTTTTATGAGGGTGATAAGCTTTGATCACCATTTTTTTTTACATTAGTGATCATAAATACTATTCATTCAAATAGAGTAACTGATCACCATATTTGGAAGTGGCATTCACCTCCCTTGCACTTTTAATGCAGCTGTGTACACGGCTTTTTGAAAGTGGCAATTACTTAAAAAGTGCTGATTAAGGTTTGTTTGACACCAAAACCACTGATCTCCATTGGTCTATGGCGTTCTGAGGATCTAGAGACCCGTAAAGTAGTAATTATGCTAATTACTGCTTTATGAATGCAGGGTTGTAGTAAAAACATTGCTGATATATTCATGAATTGGTGTTCAATGATAATTATGGCAAATCTTTCTGGATGGGGAGAACACAATTTAGAAATAATAGCACTTTTATATCTAATATAGTATATATATCTAATATATATATATATATATATATATCTAATATATATATATATATATATATATATATCTAATATATATATATATATACATAAAAAATATATATATATATATATATATATATATATATATATATACTTAGATGTTCAATTACATGTGAATTCTCTGTTGTGGTAGGGATTTCCCCTCTCTGCATGGGTTAGACTTTTCATTTACCTGACCTTCAAGTTGTGGATTGGCTCTTGGCCCATCAGGTTGTGAATGGGCTTTAGGCTAATCAGGCTGTCGATGGGCCCTTGGCCCATACTGTAACTGCATTCCATAAATGCAGGAACTATGGTTCAGTGAGTGCAACCACAGCACACTTACAACACAAAGTAATTTAAGAGGCTACCAGGGACCAGTTGCATATAGTAACCCTCCATGCAAGTGGTCTAAATGGCAAGGGTAGTAGGGCTAATTTCTTTCGGCATTGGTTTTTTACTTATTTAGGTCTAAGGTAATGTAAAGAGCAAGTGTACTTACCTTTTGCAGCTTGCTCCCCTTGTGGCCTGGTACGACTCTTTTACCTGACCGTTTCTATATTGAAAATAGACTTTCAGATGTCACAGGAAGTGAGTTTTAAGGACAGGGTGCAGCACATGACAAATCTTTAGAAATTATGTCAATGATAATAGATCTAAGAAGTTAAAAAAAAATAGATATTTAAATGTTTAGGATCATGCTACCACGTCACATGTGCTAGCCACTCCATTTTAAAAGCCTTCCAGTAACAGAGACGCATCTCCGAACCCAATCAAGTTTGCAATGCAGTTTATGCCAAAAGCGCGGTGACTTATGGCTCTGCTCTAGTTTATGATGCAGAATGATTTGTGGCGTGTTATTTGACGCCGAAATAAGAAACATAAATGCTTGATTTTTGATTGATTACAAAGGGAATTGAGTATGAATTTTAAAAGCACAGGGAAGGCTGTGAAAATCAATGAAGACATCCTGAAGGCTCGCTTCAATAAGAAGGGCCTCATCTGTGTAATAACAACATTAAAATGACTTATACACATATGTGTAAATGCTGCTGAAGGGGACATGCAAAAGTGATTTATTATAAACATTAGAAGTCACTAACCTCGCAGATGGACAGGGTGAAAACCAAGCTGCTACCATTCAGAATCTATTAAAGGCTGGCAACTACTTTTCACAACTTGCTCAGGTTAATGTGCCGTTATTATCTTTTGTTTGTTTATAATGGGATGCGTGACCTAGAAATGTGCAGAGCCAGAAAAATCTGGAGGAAAAAAAAGTAATAACTTGTTTTTGGATAAAAAAATTACTTCACCTAAAATGGATTTCTGTGTGATTAGGTGGAGTGGAAGTTTAAACCTTTCTAGGTCTATGCTGAAGAGAGATTTTTTGCAGCCCAGATGTCTTTGTGTGAGATTGGCTGGAAGTTTACTATTATTACAAAAGTTCTGATTGGTCAGAAAGGAGACAAATATATATATATATATATATATATATATTTATTTATATATTTTTTTTTAACTTACCCACCATTTTACCTTTATGGGTGGAAAAGGAGCCCATCCATCTGTGATCCTAGTCCAATTGGCCCTACGCTGTCCCATCCTACCTCTTCAGTCTGGCACAGACTGGACACCAGGCACCATCATCTTCTTCCTCTTCGTTGGGGTTCTTCTTCCTACATTACCCAAGCTCACACTGAGCAGGCACATTCTATTTTTTTGATGGTAGAAAAAAGCCCCCTCTGGGGGACTTCAAGATTTGGGGATATGCAGAAGGAGCAGCCCATAGCCTCCTGGGATATATAACATATAATCCCAGGACTGTCGGATTTTCCACTCAGTGTTTACTGCTGTGGCAGTAATAAAGGTGAGGGGTCAGCCCTTTAATTAAAATAAACAAATATATAAATATATTTTTTTATTTTTCCATAACCCTAAGGCTTTCAACCATGCAAACCCTTCCTGTAACCCTAACATCAACCATCACAATTGTCCTCCCAGTAACACTAACCCTCCTTGTAACCCTAGCACTGTAACAATAACCCTTCATCTAGCGCTTTCTACTACATGATCTTACCTACCCTGTACTTTAGCCACGTGCAAGGCTAGGAACCATAGTATTGTGACAGAAATTACTAAAGGTGTCCAGGGTATGGGGTTGAACATGGTATATGGTAATACGTCTCCAGTGAGAAACTTCCAAAAAGCATGCAGTTATATAAATAAATGTTAAAATGTAGTCAGGAAAATGCATATTCACAGAGAATGCTCTTTAAGATTTTTCACTTGTGAAATCTTCCCACAGATTCCCCTGACACCACCAACAATTTTGGTGACAGTACTATGTATGATTTCTTTACAATTAACTTGAAAAGTTGTCAGGTGGCTTAAAAAAGGCATTGTAATGATCCTACCTTCACTTAAATTTACAAAAAAACTACAAATTCGTTTTTTTTTATGTGCTATGTTCCCACCAGTCCCCCTGACACCAGCCCCAGCAATTTTGCTTACAATATTGTTTTCAGTTGTGTGGCAATTAACCTAAATGGTTTTGGCAGGTGGTTTTAAAAACTTTTTTTCTGACTACACTTTGATTTTCTTTTTTACATTTCGGGCCATGTTCTCGAAGGCCTCCCTGATTTCCTTAACAATTTTGGTAAACAAGATCGGGTTTTTTGCAATTTACTTGTAAAATTGGCAAGTTACGTTAACAAAATAGCAAAAATCGCCATCCCGTCTCCATACATTACCACCTAACTAAGTTTCAGCAATTCACACCTGCTTTAATCATGAATGCTTAGGTAGACTGCTGGACGTCCCTGATTACAGGCTGTCTGACATTGACTTCTGTCTGTTCACACCCCGAATTTTAGTAGTAAGTGAATCTGACCATGTTTGAATCTACTTGGATTTGTCAATTCAACATTCTGGGGTAAATTAAGGCTGCAAGCTGCACAGCAGGCAGATTAAGGTTGATTAAAAAAGAACACCAGTAAGAATTTTTTTATAATCACCTGCAAGTGACCTGCTGATGACCCTGCTTCTATTACAGAAAGCCAGAAGATTTCCCACGGTCTGGTTGATGCCATGGTGGCCCTGTGGAGACTTTGCCAGCTGCATTTCTGATGTGAATCTCCTACTTGCAAATGTCTTACAGGAATTCATGTACCAATGCACAGAATGTAATGTGCTGCCTCACATAATGCTTTTATCAGCGTCTTGTAAAGAACAATGCACATGATTACGCTGCCTAATCACACCACCCATAGACAAAGCCGTGCCGAGGTTTTTATGCACACGGTGATCAGATTTTATTACCTCTTCTGGATTCCCGGCATTGCTGTAAAACTTGAAAAATGAAGGTGCCCTATGAACCCAGAATAAATATTATTATGAACTTCTGGCTCTCATACAGACTCAGGCAAAAAAAAAGAAGTGTATTCTAGTAATGTGAACCTGAAGAGAAGGGATTTAAGTGCTGGAATAATCTCCTGAATGTATTTAGCTGTAGATAATTCACGGACACGCTCTATCTGAAATTGAAGTCGAATAGATTTAGCAATTTCACTAATTTGTTCAGGAGAAACAAAACAAGAACAATTATTTATGCAATATTTGGTTTTAAAAAATATTGCTGTAGAATTTACAATTTAACAAACTGTAAATTTTTTCTAATGAATTCATTAGCAAATGTTTTTCTGTCTCATTTTTTTTACTTTGTTGCAGTAATAACAGCTCTTGGTAATAAACTAGATTACAAAACGGCTTTTTCTTCTAAATTTACTAGAACGGCTCAAAGTTTAGGTAAATCCATTTTTAAGTGTAATTACGTACGTGAAGAATGTTTGGTAGAATCAAATACATAATCCCAATGGATATTTGGCATTGTCTACCTCTATTTTCCCTGGAAAACGGATAAAAGGGCCTGGATAAGGCTGTTAGGCTAGGTATACATGTGCAATAATTATTGTTAGAAAACGAACGATTACCGATCGATCAACGATTATTCACGATTATTTTGAACGTGTAGTGCACAATTCTGTATATGCTGTAATGATACGATCGTTCAAATATTATTCACCAATAACGTACACGAGCGATCGTGAGCGATGCAGGAAGTGTACCGCAAAACCATCCACGATCATTGAAAGACCGTACACACAATAAACAGCGAACGATCATCGCCCAATCAGATCCTCTGTGATGGTCATTCGTTTGCAGTGACATTCCTCGTTCATCGTTGTCGTTGTTCACTTTTTTGTTAACGATACGATCGGTCGTTAATCGGTTGTTTCCAATAATTATTGCATGTGTGTACATAGCCTTAGTAATTGTGTTGTTGCAGAATTGTTTGAAGTGTCCTCGAAGGAATGGGTGGCCAGACACTTCCTTTTTCAAGGCCAGATAATAAGGATGGCTCTGGTGCACCTGACCATTGATAAAAAGGCACCTGCCTTGGAATCGGGGAGGGGGAGGTAGGTATCTAAGTGTAGGTATAGAAGTGTAGTCTAAATCCCCTATATGTGCTAGTTTTTCGAGCCGACTGCAACATTTATACCCTAAAATGTACTGTTGCTGTTTTAATTAGTTGGAACATATGGTTTAGTTCCAATAAAATCAAAACTGGAGCTAACTTTGGCTGAGAGATTAGCACTTTGCAGTGCTAGATCCCAGGTTTACACCTTGGCCAGGACACTACCTGCATGGAGTTTGCAGGTTGTCCCCATGTTTGCGTGGGTTTCCTCCGGATACTTATCTTCCAAATTCCAAAAAAATGTGCAGTTAGGTTAATTGGCTTCCACCCCACCCCACCCCCCCCAAAAAAAAATGACCTTAGACTGTAATAAAGACATATGACTATGGTAGGGACATTAGATTGTGAGAGACAGCTAGTGACATGTCTATGGACTTTGTATAGCGTTGTGTAATATATTAGTGCTATATACATACTGTGTAATAATAATACCTCCCTCTCTGTACACCACTGGCAGTGGCTGTTATTAGCTAGCAGTTGTTGATATTTTCCCAATCACCAATGTTTTCACTAAAAGAGGGCAATGCTTCCAATTTGTTCCTCAAACATTATATTTCTTATTTTGTAAAGAATGTGGAAGAATTAGAGCCTGTCAATCCCCTATTGCTCTCTGTGCCCTCATCTAGAAGATATCTGCTTGCTTTGAATCTATTTGTTGCACTTTACATCCAAAATAGGATGTAAACTGCCCGATCAAGCAGAAGCAGGGTATTAGCCATCACCTGGGATTTTCATGGTAATGTAACATGCAGGATTCAGTGGCTGTAGTGTGGCATGTACAAAATGGGTGCCTAATGGGTCATTGTGATTCATCAATTTGGAAATACTTCTAACAATGTTGTTCAAGCTTATTTTGAAAGCCAGGATGTGTTTTATTTTAATAAATTATTTTATTATTGGTTTTATTTTGCTTTTACCTGTTTGTGATTGGGTAAGGGGTTCTTGTACTCCCTATACCCATTCCCTTGTAAGAGAATAGATTTCTGGTTGCCTCCCAAATCTGGGGCCTTCCAAATTCCACTATAGGTTCCTCCTATTTTAACATTAACGTTTCTTCTTTCTGGGAAACATGGAAATAGCAAAAAAAACCCCGAGCTCCAACATTGAGACAAGGGTCCCCTTGTAAATACCTGGATAGAGGTCAGTGGATACAGAGAACAGTGACTTATAAAGTGCTTTTACTGCTCAGAATCCATACATCCGTTGATCTGAGCACAGGTTCTCTTTATGGCCAGTAAGGGAGTTAAAATAAAACTGACATAGGAGACCCCCAGTCCTTCAACACCAACAGATCATCTGCATTGAATATCCCTGGAGAGGACACTGGGAAAATCTACGCAGAGACAGCAACAACTTGAGCACAAAGATTTGGCTTCATGCTCTTCACATTTGACCCAGAAAGATGACACAAGAGATGTTATTTGATGGCTGCTGGTTGTAACTTTTCTTATTTTCACATCATACAATATTCTACTATTGCTTTGGAAACTCTGATAGCTATTATTTGGATTTTTTTTTTATTGAAAAAAAAATAGGTTCATTAACTTTGGCTTTGACACAATTCACGAGTGACTTGTGCATTTTGCTGCTCGGTAAAAGTTTGCAAACCGCAGAAATCACATTAATAACACTGTGCAAAAACATAGAACATTCTAAAAATACATCCATCTGCCACCTCCAAGTCAAAGAAGCCTCTCTTTGCTTTTCTGAGTAACACTTGCCTGAATAGCTCGCTTCCTGCCCCGAATTTCATTTAATGCCAATTGTAATTCTGTATTTTTTGTGTTTATAAATGTACCTTATAAATATCTGTGCACATGTCCTTGGCATTCTATTTTTTTTTAATTTCAGCATTTGTTGTCTTTTATTAAATTCTCTCTACCAAGTATATGAATAAATATATTTAATTATAGGTTTTTTACACAATTGACAGACCCTTGCTATAGTTGCAATGTAGTCTTGAATTTATTTGCCAGCAATCTAATGAATATTGACCTGTAACTTGTTTAATATATTGTTCACATGAACAGATCAACAAGCAAAACTGGGAATTGCTGCTTTAGTGAAATGTTTCATTTTACCAAAAACATTGCTCACATTGCATTGCAAAAAGGTTTGTCTTTTGCTAGCATTTGACTATGCAACAATCACAACTTGCGGGTCTTCAACTTCTATACATTCATTATACAACCTGCAACCTTTTATAAGCACAAGACCACAGGCTGAATACCCATATTCACCCTAACCTCTCATCAATTGGTACTCAACAATTTTGTTAGTTTAAATGAATCCTACTGGTGTATGAACACTACTTTAAGAACTACTGTCCTGAATATATCACCCAGAACTGATCAATATACCATCTACCACAAATTGTATAAAGTCACATCCCCCTGAGGAAGCCTAATCTGGGCGAAACACATCGGGGACGGAAAATACGGTCTTATTATATTATTACCTTTTCTCATTTTTCTTTGCTGTCTACTGTTCATGCCAGCAACAATTTGTCTAGTAAAACACCCCATTTCTGTGACTCAGAACAGAAATAGGTGTAACTAACAGAACATGTTATGTTAATTTGCAATAATATTCTTACTTCTGTGTTTCTTGTATAACATAACCAGGCAAGACAATGTACTACATGTTCTAGGTTTGTGAACTATGTATTTTTATGACCTTGTTATATATGAAGTAAATATATAATAATACATTCATAGCTTGACTTAAAACTCTTGAGCCTCAAAACCTCTTTCTTTGCTTTCTCCTTGCACTCCATGGTTTTTTTGTAATTTGATATACTAAAGAGGGAGGCCCATCTGCATAGACCCCTTATCTTGGGGAGAACAGGGAACATCCCCATCCCCATCACCCCCTCATTCCCCCCTTTCTCCCTCTCCCTTCCGGTATTACCCGATTTTTGTATTATAGGCAAAAAGGTTTGCTCATCGTGATGCACTGTGTGATTTAAAGATAATTAAAAATAGTATTTTAAACATACATTTATGTATTATATGGCTTTGAACTTCAATGTCTATGGTTAAAGAATTTCTAAAGCCAAAAGTTTTCTTTTTTTAGTTTTGGAAAGAGTAAGGAATGGTTACGGTATTATTTTTTTGTTCATATATGTGTGTCTCGTCAGGAGCTTTTTTTTACTTTTATGTCCTGTAGACTCAAAAGGAAGTGAGAGGATATCTTTAATACACAGTGATATTGGTGATCAGCAAAGAGAGAGTGAATCTTCTAGATGAGAACAGAGACAGGGATACAAACCTGAGTGTTTACCCTTCACCACTGTATCCAAATCTAAAAATCAAAATGTTGCATTTAAATATACTTTAAACATTGGAGTTGTTACTTTTTCTACTTTAAAATGAATTAAAATTCATTTTAAAGTTAATTTGACATCAGGCAGGGCTTTAGAGAAAAAAGGGACAGATGATGTCCCTTCTCCAATAAGCATTCTTACCTTCCTGATTGCTCACTTCAATTGTCAAATTTTCTGAGTTGTGAATGTTCAGCTTTGGTCCCCAGAATTTCTCTGGCTGCTGAAATTGAATGAACACTTTGAACCTGATTGGGAATTATATCATCCAAGTATAGCCAATCAAGATAGCTGAAGATCAGTACGAGGGAGAAAAGGGGGAAGAAGATGACAGCGTCTTGACGGAATGGGGTCAGGTGAGTATAAATTTACTTCCGCTTTAAAATAGGTTTATCATAAAAATTAAAATAATAGTAGAAAGGTAAAAAAAGGAAGCTGAAGAAGCTGATAGGCGAAACGCGTTGAATACGAAACATTATTAATGACAACAATACTCTTGTAATCAGGGATATCAGTGTCTAGTAAAAAAGTTTTTCATGCCAGTGACATTAACTGGGGATCAACCTACTTAAGTTGTTAATTTGTATTATGAACAAACCAATGTGCTTTATATGATGTTGAATACAACTTACCTTAATACAATTTGTTTGCCAAAAAAAACAACCTTTTCTTCCCCTGTATTTTCATAAATAATAATATGCATTTTCAATGTAGCCTTTTTATAAATATTAATATGCATATTCAATTTAGCAGATGTTGCTATTATTATTATTATTATTATTATTATTATTATTATTAATAATATTATTATTATTATTATTATTATTATTAATAATATTATTACCTTGTACTTATATAGCACCATCATATTATGCAGTGCATAGTCATATCACTAACTGTATCTTAAAGAGGCTCACAATCCAATGTTCCTGTCATGGTTGTATGTCATTAACATAATTACCAGTCTATGATCATTTTCTACAAACACTCTATAAATTTTAGTGGGGGCTGGCCACCTCCATAATAATGTCCAAAGTTTTAGAATGGGAAGACCACTAAGCTCAATAAGCTGTTATGGTCAGATGTCCATGATTTTTTAGCTATGCATTGTACAAGAAGCCAGAGACTAAATTAGCCCACCGGGCCCCAGCTATACCCTAAATCAGTGTTTATCACCCTTTATACCACTGGGAAACCTCTGCTATAATTACTATATCCACAGTTCACGGTATATTAGTATAGTGGTCGGTAGAAAGAATACATTTTACATTGCTGGCCATTGGGAAACCTCCCACCCTTACAGCCAAAAAGATCATTGGGGTCAGGTAAACTGACCTGAGATGTACAACCTCTGGAGAAACCCTGGTTCAGAATTTCTGACCTAAACATTCATTTTGGGTGAACTAAACTTTTAATAAGATAAATACAGTCTTTCTTTAAAGCTTCCATGCTGCAGGGCCTCTAGATCTATGACATTCTGTTAAGGTTGCTGCAAGTTATCCCAATAGTTTACTAAACTTTTTATTTTGTAAATATATTTTGACAAGCAATCCTTCAACTCAGACGATGTGAAGAAAGTATCTCATTAAACTCATTTCCTACATATGTATTTATTAGGACATTCCATCTGCTGAGTGCTCTTACATTTCGTTTAGGTGATAGTAATAGAAAGGGTGTAATGTTCTTTAAGTGCTGTTTCTGTTGGTTGGATGTTCTGTGGCCAGTTTAGATGCATATAGCGCTAGTATAGCTTTCTTTATTAAAGTGCATCAATTGAACGAGCAGAATATTACATGACTACATCATGTCCCGTATCCAATTACAGCTTGGCAAGGAGCTGAAAATGGCACTTGCTTAAAATTCACCGCGTTAAAATGACTGTTCTCTGCAAATAATTAAAAGCGCCTTTTATCCTTCTTGGATGTTTCTGTCTCCTCTTTCAAAGCAGAACAATACTACACAATAAAGAAGCTGTGAGTGCGATGGGTCGTTTGCTAATTATACATCTGCCCCTAGTTTGTCGATTCACCCCATGCATGGATACCATTCCTAGTTATCTGTGAATATTCTATCTCTGAGCTATTTGTAAATTTGGACCAGGTTATATAAGATGTAAGATGGAATGTGCAGTCAAACAGTCAGCCGTTGCCATCTTTCAACCCAAGTACCAGCACCTACTTGGGCAATAAAATGTCATTTTTCTCATATTTCTGTCCACAGTGTAACATAACTTCTGCTGTTTAACTACCAGGGTTCGGCATCATTTGCAGTAACTGCTCAGTGGAAGATGTTTGATTCACCTGAGACTAGGACAGGTGTATCTGGAGGACTCATCGCAAACATGAAATCTGAGGATTCTGTGCTTTTAGTCCATGCAAGGTAGAGGTGCAATAATGCGGTTCTATTTTTCTCTTGCAAAGATGATCATGCTGAGAAAATTCTAACCATTCCTTCTAATATAGCAAAATAATACGGCAATCAACTTACAGAGCTCCTCTTGATCAGCAGAGCAAAATGTCAGCACTCCTGTAACTTCCAATGTAGTTACCGACTGTGTTCATAAGCATTGTAAATTTGGCTAGACTCCAGCAATGCAGATAGCCAACTGATAGCCAGGCAATGGGTGGCACAGCTGTAAGAGGTAGCAAATGCATTTCTGCTGTTGGGGAAAGGCTCTTCACAAGTATTCCAATGTACTTTTTCATAGTGACACTTATTTCTTTTGCAGAGCTAGAATATGTTCTACCAATTTGGCCTCATAGAAAGAATCCAAAAATGTTGGCAAGTAATATTGAAGCTTAATAGGTTTGATGTGACCTATGCAAGAAATGCACAGACACTTGACTGCGGCAAAACAGTTCTTGGCAGCCTATTCATAACACAATACCAATACCCCATCAAACTAATACCAACCTTCCTCTTTTCTTTAGTTAATAACCACACCAAAAATGTTTCTTTTGGTGTTTAGAACAATTTAAAATTATTCAAATGTATAACATTTAATTAACTTCAATATAACCATAACTTAAAAAAAATAGCAAAACCATAAATGAACATTTTACCTTATTAAACAATATATAACAATTACCATTTAACCCTTACTGGTTGCTGGTCCTCGTAGACACCTCAATTACCGGTGGTCAGCTTTACCAGAATAAGTATGTATATAATTTCTCCCAGCCGTCAAACCTCCCAGCTCGGGAACGACAAATACCTTTCTTTAACCACAGACCACCACTACAGGTAACCACAATCTACTGGAACCATGGAGACTCAACACTAATGTTCAACTGTTGGTTGAATATTTCACTATTCCATTGGACAGCTATTCGATCGAAAAGGGCAATATTGTTCGGTTGCTTGAACGTCAAATTCGAACACCATTAAAGTCAATGGGGGGAAAATTCAGGTTAATTTTTGGGACTGTGTAGAACTGCAAGAGCAATCAGGGGAGCAGGGCTGACAGCTCCGCTCTCCTGGTTGCTCTTGCAGACCTAGCGTAACTATAGTATTGTTCTTGGAGACAGTGAGACGCTTGAGCTGTCATCAGGGTTTACCTTTCCTCAGCCAATCACAGAGCACTAGAGGTGATGAATGGCCCAAAGATCCCACACTGACAGGAGGATTCCCACAGCTGTTCAGCCATGGGAATCATGGGAATCATTTTTTTAACACATCTTTTACACATGAATTTGCAAAGTAAAATCCCGTGTTTTTGGGGTCTATTCGAATTCGAACAGCCATATTTGGGTCGAATATAAGGACAAAGAACCATCAACCCTGAGGACCTTAACTGCTTACCCTTGCGAACAACAAACCCAACCAAACCTTAAACCAAACAATCCTAAATATAAATAAAGGGTGGGTGGGAGGGAGACTTTCTTCTTACACTCACTAAGCTAATGGCCTCTCACTTCCTGATCCTGACCTTTTAACAACGTTACCCCTCCTTCATCTCCGTCCCCCCCTAAACCCAACCTCTCACTAACTTTCGAAACTAAATTTGAACCCTTTCTTAGCTCTTTTTTTTGCTTGCTTCAGGCCTGACTTATGTGACTGCAGTGCTCAAATGTGAAGAAGCCACTGGAAAAAAAATAGGATTATGATGGGACAATGTGAACAAACCTGGGGGAATGGCCCCCCATGCAGCTGAGGGAATGGATTACATGCATGATCTAATAGCCATATAAACACCCCTGGGATAAAAGACTGCAGGTGTTCCTCCACACATCTTTTGACAGATGAAAATGGTAGATTTTGCATTGGCTAACTGTGAAGGGACCATTGTTAGTTGTGGGTACTCTGCTCCCTCTCACAGGATGTTTCTGCTCTGCATCTTCCTATTATTCGTCCACACCATTTTACGATCATTCTGCTAAAAAATTCCATTTTTTTTTTCATTATATACCATTTAAAACGTTTTGAGTTGCTGCTGCTGATGGGTTAAAATTAATTTTTGTAGAATAAAATTGCCATATAGAGCGAAGTACATGCCCCCTTGTTCTTCTGCAACACAGTGAGCAGAATTTTGGGACCCCGGAGATTTTTCCAATTTTTTCCCATTTTGTCCACAAGAGCACATATACCGGCTACCGAGCACTACTGAACACATTTCCCTTCATTTGTGTAATCAACACAAAAAAAAGTGACAGGACCTGGAAATGTTCTGAATATGGGGGGTAAATGAGAGGGCCGAGTCAAAGGTGACACCAAGACAACGTGCCTGAGGGGAGGGCCGAATACCAGTGTTGTTAACAGTTAGATATATGTCAGGGGGGGATTTGGAATTTGAGGGTGGGAAGATGATGAGTTGTGTTTTATCCAGGTTGAGTTTCAGGTTGAGGGGTCCAGTGAGGGTTTCTTTAGGATAGGGAGAATTATGGCATGTTTAAAAGCTGAAGGGTATTTACCATTAGTAAGGGAGAGGTTGAATAGTTCGGTTAGGGCAGGGGCCAGGGTGGAGGAATGGGCACAGAGTATATCAGAGGGAATTGGGTCAAGTGGACATGTAGTAGACGGAGATGATGAGAGAAGAGTTAAGACTTAGTCCACAGTAACAGGGCTGAGGGAGGCCAGTGATGATTTACAGGTGGAAGGGGTGGGTATGGTTGGAGTGGCTAGGTGGGCAAAGACATCATGTCTGATTTTGTCTATTTTATCTCTAAAGTAGGTGGCAATGTCTTGGGCAGAGAAGGATGTTGCGGGGGGAGCAGGTGTGGGGTTTAGGAGGGAGTCAATTGTAGAAAAGAGGTTGCGTGGGTTGGAGGCTTGAGAGGAAATGACTGTGGAGAAATAATTTTGTTTGGTGACAGTGAGCTCTGTGTTAAAGCTTTGTAGCTTGGCTTTGTAGTCCATGAAGTCAGCGCAGAGGCCAGATTTCCTCCACTTGCGCTCGGCTGCACGAACAGACTTTTGTAGCTGTTTGGTGTGATTGTTGTGCCAGGGTCGGGGGTTGGCAAGACGGGGGTAGCGGAAGGTGGCAGGAGCAACATTATCCAAAGCCAGGGACATTTGGTGGTCTATCTGTGCAATTTTGGTGGACCTTCACAGTAGCTTAAAACTTTAATTGTATTTGTTAGAAAGGAGAGTACAGGTAAGAGAGGAGGCGAAAGAGCAAAGGAGATAAAAAAAAAGAAAAAAAGGAAAGAAGGAATATGGGAGGAGAGAAGAGATTGGTGAAGTGGGAAAAAAAGCAGAGGAAGTGGAAAGAAAGAACTGACTATAATAGTTTTAGCATAAATGGAAAATAAATACTGAAATAAAGAATCTTTAGCTGTAGATGCATTATATTTGAAGAGTGCAAACTGCATCATAAGCAACAGTGTTATTAGAGGCCATGAAACAATTTTGGATACATTACTGTTTATTGCAAATGAGTATGGCAGTTTTAGTAGTGTGGGTTTATTACTGGACCGGAGCAAGGAACCTATTAATATAGCTTCATATAATCAAAAAGTCACAGATGCTGTTCTATGTGCATGTATAATACAAGAACCCGAGGTTATCTAAGGGAAAAAGAATTATTTCCAGCACAACAAACATCCTTTTATTGAATGACAAACAAGTCATTCTACTGTTCTTAAATGGTCCCACAAGCATGACAACTACATTTGTTTCCTTGCAATGGTAATGTATACACCATGTTGCTTTTGTAAGACATGCATGTTCAACATTTGCTTTTATGCGGCTTTCTTTTTTGATGATTACTAGCAAGTAATAAAGACTACCCTCCTTACTTTTTCTAATAATATGCCTTCTCTTAGGTTGCCTATAATAATACATCTCAAATACACACACATGCTGAAATCTGTCTACAATGCAAGTAATCATTGGAGGAACAGGAACATTGTCACTTTCTTCTCTAACCTTTCCTCTACTGTCCTCTCCACTTATCTCCAGCTAACAATATGTATGTAGTTTTTCACAAGGCAAGGCTAAAGGGAAGAATTCACTATGAACAGGTATGTATACAGGTTCGATAAAGAATATTATATAACCAGCGACTCCTGACAAGTGGGAAGCAGAATGCACATCCAGCGTGATCCCTGATGTCTTTTAGCTTGCAAACATGCACTCAATACTCTGCAGCAAAACCTTTGCAGTGGATGCCATTTTTTATTTCCAATGATTTCATAACCTACTATTGACTTTGCTAAAAGTTAAAAAATGAACACTTATAGGCATTGGTCCTACTGCATGTGCACGTTCTTGATAAGTAAGGATGTTTCATTATATATTTTCTATGAAGGAATGACTGAATACATGATTTAATGCTCTGTGTAGCATTATGCAGTAGCTTGGCCCTACATAATAAAGATGTAAGGCCCTGGTCCAACCCCAGCACTCACCAGACGCCAGTCTCCCAATCTAATTTTGCACTCCTCACCTATAGCAAGCCCCTGATTAGTCTTGGGAGGCTAAATGCGTCATCCCAGCACAGAATTGCTTCCAGGATTTCCATGTTCAAAGGATGGCATCTATGGAAGGACTGGCAGAGGACCAGGAGCCTACATATACCTCAGCATAGGCAAGTCCAGAATGCAGAGCCAGTGGTCATACACAGGTAATAAGCTTATCAAACAAGATATCCAAGGGTAAAGACAAAGCAGAGTCGGGCGCAACATACCAATTGGATGGCAAAATTCCTTTCGATCTGGTTGCCTTCCGCTCAACATTTTCTATGATCATGTCCTCTGAATATTCTAATAACTTCTGATGGTGGGCTGCCTTGTCCCCAGCTGCCATTCCCCTTCTCCTGCTTTTCTCTAAGGTTTGCTCTTACTAGTGCCTAAGTACTATTGTAGAGGAAACACACTTCGATAGCTGCAGTGACTTGCTTAATCCTATGTCATGCAGTTTTTCTAATTAAAGTAGAAATCTTTACAATGGTTTACATTTAGTAGTGTTCTCTTCCCTTTTACATTTCTCTAGTAAACCTTAAAAGATGGATATAAGAGACCGGACTCTTTATTAGATTTTAGCAATTTTACATTGTGAGTGGATTAGGTTGTCTGATATTTTGTGGCATATGTCTTTATATTGTACCAAAGATTTATGTTGTTATCTGTGTACATATTGAAAAGATTTCCATAATTGGCCTGATTTATGAAAGCTTTCCAAACCTGATAGATAGATTATCATTGGGGAACCTGGGCAATCCAGCAAACTTGGAATTATTTTGGTCCAGGAATGAAAACATTTGCCAACTAATAACAAACGATTTTTAAGAAATCCATTACAGGTTTGCTGAATCACCAAGGTTCTCTCATGATGGTCTATCATATCCAGTCTTGAAGAGCTTTATTAAATCAGGCCCAGTGTGTCACAAAGACATAAAATGGGAAATCTCTCTATGGGAATCTAAACATACAGCAAGAAAAGCTCAACTCCATCCATATCCAAGCCCAATTTTATCCATAATGAAAGAATTTCTGCATTGATTTAAACCCCGGTCATAACTTCAAACAGGTAATAAGCCAAAACCAATACCATCTTCCCAGGCCAATCATACTTAACTGAAACAAATATCCTCATTATTCTGCATCATTCACATAATAGGCTGAACGTTTCCAATGAAGATAAATAGCAAGACAGTGCAGAAAAAACAAGTTTTCTCATTTAAAAAGCTGCATAAACTTTGAATAAGGTCATCCTGGCTTCATGTGTATAAAGACTTTCCTCTTTAAATAATTTAATGGAAACGTTGATGTTTAAAAATATTAATCATGCTTTTCTTCAAAGCTTATAGACATATTTTACTTTCGATGAAATGGTCTGTAATAAATGTTTTTTATGATTAAAAGGTACATGGCTTTAAAAAGTCATACACTGAGCAAAAGACTCAAGTATGATTTCATATATCCAGCAAATGAAATAAAAGCATGCTCTATTCGCTAAGCTTTGCTGTATTATTAATAATGCTACTGAGCTCATTATATTCTAATTTAAAGGAAGAGATGCAACATTGACACATGAGGAATGAGCTAAATTCAGAGCCCACAGCAAATTGTTTGAGTCTTGATCTAATTACGCAAGAACATTCATCTCGAGAAGCTTTTTAAATAGGACATGGTGGCTTCGGATATTGTCTTAAGTGTTTCAGAAAACAATCTCCTGATATTAAAATAGTTGATGTGATTAGGAATATGGAAACATTTACTAACTGGAATCACACTTTGGGAAATTAGTGAAACCCCTAAAGATGTCATTACTGGAAAAAACCAAATGCCTGGTGACTGTCATTTCTCCCCTCCGGTAGACTGACAGATAAAATTTGATTTTCTGCTATAGGTAGCACAAGGTAGCACCATTGTATTAGTATACCTAAAGTTTCTGCTCATAGTCACTACATAGGAGAAAAAGGGGCATAAGAACATATTTTTGGATATCACGCCATGTCCCGCTACAACACCATAAATGTTCATGTATCCCATATGTAAGTATATATATTTATTATGTGTAGCTTAAAACAGAACCTTCATCCAGGAAAAAAAACAACCAAACAATAAAAAAACACCTTTAGGTTTCATAGAGCCCCTGATCCATCAGATATCCAGTTGCAGTTGGTCCTGCGGCTTCCCGGATTCTTTCTTCTTGCAGACAGAAGACAGAACACTGGGCATGGCATGGCCATCTACTTCTTCCGGCTTCTTCTTTTGTCACCTGATGTTTCATTGCACACGTGCAACATCAGGTGACAATTGATTCTGAAAATCAAATTAAAAAATGTAAGCATAGGTGGGGACAAAAAGGGTAGAAAATAGGGGTTTGGAAGTCCTGTAGCCCAGTAGGGAAATTCTGTAGTTTATTAGGGACGGGAATGATACAGAGTTCAGTTTACCAAAGCCAAGTTCAGAGTTAAAAAATGAGCTACCTGCTTAACCATCAGGATCAGTAAGTATTTCTTACATGCAGCATTTGTGGTAATAAAATGACCTGGATAGGGCCATGAGTAATTTGTTGCTGCAGATTTGCGGCTCTATATTTGGGATCCTAGACTAGAGTGTCCCAGGAATTTAGAATGGCTCTGGAGCACCTGGCCAATAATTACAAAAGGGCACCTGTCTTTGAAACAGGGGGGAGTTGGAGCCTGAGGCCAAATGGCTCAGGTGGGCAGGGTGAGTGTAACCTGTATGCTGGAATAGCCCAGAAATTTAGCTTAAAAATTTAAATAAAACTGCAGCCAATGTGCAGAAATGCATCTACAATTCAGATCAAGGCACTGAAATCACAGGCTTATCTGCCCTTGCTGCCAACTCAGCCTGCCAGCCTTTCAATGCATACAGTACTATAAGCAAAAACTCACCACCACTACCCAACATTAGAGACCATGGTAAGATTTGAAAGTACCTAAAGCAGAACTAAACCCTGCATTAATCATCTGTCCATGCTGCACACTGATATCATTGTTATTCTTCATTTCCTCTATGTGGTCTTTGGCAATCTGGATTGGCCAGGATGATGTAACTCCCGGGCAGGTGTGAAGGAGTTCACTCACTTCCAGCATGCTCAGAGAACGCCACTGCACAAGGCAGCTCTACTATTCGCTGGAATTCAGGGCAGTCAGGCAGGTAGGATGGATTATTACAAAAGGGAAATTGCCTGTTCTTTCCTACAATAATGAGCTGACTGATCAAGTAAAAGTAGAACTTTAGTTCTGCTTTACCAGTAAATGCAGCTACAGAGGTCATTGAGGTCTTCTTTTACAGACAATTTACTCTTTGTGAAAAATATGAAAAAAAAATTGTCTGCAGCACATTTGGATACAGATTTACAAGAGTAAACCAGGGGATCAAAATCTGGGAGTTAGATGTGTGGGTCTCTAAGAAGCCAAACTTCCCAAAAAATGTCTGCATTAATATGACCTCATGGGGAGGGAAGCACATGCAAAAATAAAAAACAGGATCCCTGGTACACATATGTGTTTCTTTTTTGTTGTTTAACCACCAAACAAGACAAATTTCTGTTACACCTAGGTAACCCTGTTTTTACATACTTTAGCTTGTGTGCAAGGGGGAGAATCAGGTTTTGGATGACATCTGAAGTCGAGAAGGTCCATATCCAATCGTGGACTGCAACAACTTTATAAAGAATATATAGGGGAGGAACTATGGATCAAATGAAAAAAAACAGGTGAAAGAACAAGGAATGGGGAAAAAAGATAAAGGGGAAGGGAAAGAAGGATGGAAGGCTCGATGTAGAATGGCGATGTAGTATGGAATCAAGTTGAACTTTAAAAAGATTTCTTGGACACGTGACCTCATGAAGAGCAAACCAGATAGAGGAAGAAATAAGAGGATCTAAGGAGGGAAGGAATGAATGAAGGAAGAGAAGGGAAGGAAGGAAGGAAGGAAGGAAGCAAAGAAAGAAGGAAGGAAGGAAGGAAGGAATGAGAAATGGAAGGACGAAATTTTAAATGAACATATTTAAAAACAACTGCACAACCAAACCCAAGCTTTGAAATCATAGCTAGGAAGTTGTTTTGAACTTCCATCACCAAGCCTTGCAGCTGTGTGTCTTCAACGTGTTCCTTCTCCCCCGATAAAATGGGTAAACAACCATTAGGACTGATTGCTACAAAGTTAAGTGACTATCTAACGAGGATCTCGGTCGAGGAGGTAATTAATAGGCAGTGTAGTCATTTTTTCTGCTCATTTATTTCAATATCCTAACATAAGCCATACAGAGATGTTACTGTGTGCCCAGTACATAAAACATTACCCAATGGCCAGTCATTTATGTAGCGTTATGAATCATTAACGGCCCACAGGCACAACGTATTGTTATGTTTCATTCTCTGTGTAAGGGGTCATGACTTACAGTCTGGATAAACACTAATGAAGGAGAATTTTTACTGATGTATGTTTGGCTTTTTGTATCATTACAACTGACTTTTACTACAAACACAGACCAAGTCAAAAAGAAACCAAGTACCCACTTACATATGAGATTTATATATCAGAATGTATCTGGACACAACTTAACACAAGTTAGAGATTTGAGTAGAAGTTCTTGTTTGGCTTTATTCAAATAGACAACTATAGGAATGCTTAGTAGGCACTGTTGTGCAAATTTATCCAAGAGTGAATGCAGGGGTTTCTATAGGTGTTTGAGTATAGCCTCTGATATATGGGTGCCAATGTCGAAAATTAAATCAATATCAGTGACCTCAAACAACATATAGTCTTCTTTGTGATTAAATATTCATCTGAGCACAGCCTAAATATCACATTTTTAGACAAATTTGATGGTAACATTTTGTAGAATGCCCTTCCGTATCTGCTCCAGCATGAATGGACTTCAGTGCATGTCCTGCAGTTGTCCCACACAAATTTCTAACCTTAACCCTACTCAGTGCCTTTGGGATGAAATGAGAAGCCAACTGTTGGCCAGGTCTTCACATCCAACATTAGGACCTCTTCTTGATTCTGTCTTCTGCCTCTAGTATAAGGAATATTTCTCAAATGTTTGGAGTGAGAGGAGGACACAGGGGTCTCTCTCTTAGATACAAACACAAACCTGATAAACCCAAATACAGTTTTGTATATATAAACAGTGGTACCTTGGTATATGTCCTTAATCGGTTCCAGAACCTTGAATATTCTGTTCCCATGAAAAAAAATCATATTGTTATTGGCATATTATGGGGCTTTATAAAATAATTTAAACACTGCTTAATACTAAAATACATAAATACAAATGCAATTAGATGAAATAAATGAAAATTTAACCTCACTTTACCTTGCTGAGAAGAGTTGAGTGCCTACTAGGATGGTGCTGAGAAGGGAGGAGGAGGAGATGTTCTGTAGTTCACAGAGAGTTATAGAGCGGGTTGTTCGCTGAATGGTAGCAACTGCCGTGCTGACACTCGTGGGCAGTCGCGGCTTTGTCTCAAGAGAGGTAAATAAGGGTAGCGTGTGGTGTTATGACTCATTTTGACCCATACAAGTTCTAGCATAAAGGTTGTATACCAAGCAAAATTTTTCATGTCCAAACAGGACCAAGTTGGACTTATTCCAAAGCAGACCTATACCAAGGTACCACTGTATAAAGAAAAATATAGTGTAGCAAATGACAACCATGACAAATATGGCTTCAGCAATGGAAATAAATAAGCAATAATTCTTGACATGTTTTTCTTATAAATGTATTGGGGACTTTTTCTTTCTGTCCCTGTGAGACCAAACCAACAAACATACCAAGAAAACTGTTGTTGATTTTATTCTCTGCTTTAAAAGTGAAGAATGCCACAATGGGGATCTGAGAACAACTTTTTTTTACCATTTGTTAAGCCTACTGTAATGATCAAATGTTACTCCAGTCAAGTGAAGTACATTTCTGATCATCACTTAAAGGGTATTACAGAACTTCTCCTCCCCACTCTTTTAAAAAGTCTGTTACCGGAGAATAAAACCTGTTGCTATTTTGATAAACCTGCTATGACAAACATTTTTTTACAGTGATCAAAAAAGTCAATTCTCTGTTTGATACATACGATCCCCTGGAGTTTCTTTGCAGCTTTCTTTAAAAAAACTCTAGGACGATACCTCAAAAGCTCTGGTCACTTTAAATATTATGTTTTAATAAAACCTCCAGACTGCTGGGAAGATCACGGGAACCAAAAGCTTTGTGGGTGTGGGATGAATGTGGTCCAGGAGTGAAAATATTTGCCAACTAATAGCAAATGATTTTTAAGAAAACCAGGTTTTCTAGATCACCCAGCTGCTCCCTTGATAGCCTATGTTCTCCAGTCTTGGAGAACTTTAATAAATCAGCCCCATGTCTTTAAATAACTTGCTAAATTACATTGAGGCTTTGGCAAAGACTCAGGGAAGGGCAAAACCCTAAATAGGAAGCTCCCAGTTGTGTACATCAGAGGTCCCCAACCCCCGTTCCGCGGCCCACCAGTGGGCGGCAGCGGTCTGACAGGTAGGCCGCGGCTCTGGCCAGTGCACCCACCAGCAGGGTCAGGAGAAGGACCCCGCTTGGGGGAGAGCACTGCCCACAGCAACAGACCACGTCTCCTGGAGACATCACAGGCTCAGGGAGGTGGGCAAAGTGTGTCTCTGAACACAACCCACCCACTCTCTCATCGCAGGCTCGGACCTGTGATGAGAGAGTGGCCGGGTTCTGGCATCATGACGTCACTCTGGGGGGAAGTTTCTTTCCCTTTGGTTGAAACATGGCTACCCGTGCATGTGCGGTCCGGAGTCGGTGCATTTAGTGGTCCGAGATCTGCAAAAGGTAGGGGAGCGCTGGTGTACATTAAAAGTTCTTCCTGAAGATGGCCATCTGCTGGTAGCCAGTGGAAGTTCATAATATACCAGATATTCAGTGCCACCAGCAGGAGAGGCAGATCATGGTAGACATCATACCAACTTTGGAGGGAGTAACCCCCTTTTGGGCAAAATGTTAATTACTTTTGCAAAGCTGCAATTTTAGAATTGAAGAGGGGGCCCAGGAAATTTATATAGCATGTGGCCCCGAAATTTCTGCTGCTGGTTTTGCACCCATAGACCAATGTATGGCCACCCTAAGACTAACACCTTCTGGAAAGTAAACGGTGTTCAATAGATATCAAAGATTTAAAAAATGTTTAATTGGAGGAAAATTCATATTTCTGCACAGCTGAGGGTTCCTGTCTGTGTGGGTTTTTAAAAAGAAATTGATCAGAACAAAATGGCACACTCTGTTCTTGTCAAGAAAAGACACAAACTCTCACAGACATATGAAAACGGTTGTATTCCTTTGAATAAAACTTTTAATTCGCAATTTATCCATTTATTATTGTTTTATGCACATACACAAACAAGTCTCCTGCTGCTGCTGTAAGTATATTGATCGTGTGTAGTCTCTCAGCTTAGCACCTTCATGAACTAATGGCTTTTCTTCTTTTTTTATTCTCTCTGCATTGGTTTAATGCTGATCATTTTAATAAAAGCGAGCCTCGTAAATTCCTCCCGCTATGTTCCTTTATGTCCTGAAATTATAGATTAAAAAAAAATCGATTTCCAGTTTCACATATTTTTTTAAAAAACTTTTTTGTTCTATTTTTAATGTATTTATATTTTGAAACAATAAACAAACTCCGGCAAAATGTTTTTTTCCTTTTTCTTCCCGTGGCGTTATGTTATATTTTCGATCACGATTTACGTACAAAACAAAGTATTTGATGGGGGGAAATTTCCAGATGGTATTTAAGAGATCTTGTTATCGTCAATGAAATTCTTATTGATAATAATTTTGGCTTGGGCTGCTTTTTGCGTCGTGAAATTTTCTTACATCTCCACAGCTAATGAGATTTTTAATAACTATTAAACAGCACCTGGTGCTAGGATGCAGAATTACTACATCTTTAATTAAAACACAACAAAAAAAGGCATTGAAACACAGGATGCTAAGTGACTATGTGACTAAGTAAATGTGCTCATACCATTAAGACTGTGTAGATCAAATTATAGGGATTGTGCATAATTAGAGCAATATATTCCTTAAAGGAGGATGTCAGACATATAGAAAATACACAAATTAATGCAGCTGTTTAATCATTGACATATCTTTAAATGTATTTTGAAATGCAAGCAATGTAAGTATCCCCATTGGATCCGGCATCGGCCCCCTGCAACCCCTAAAAAAGCAGAGGTTAAGGTGGGAGAGTGAGAAGAAATACAAAAAGCCAGTCTGATGTACTGCAGTGCAAGGAGCGTGCTAATAGGAGGAGCTTAACAATGTGCTACTTCTTCTCTCACTGTCCAGTTGCAGAGTAAGGAGGAAGAGGCAAAAAGGAAACTACAGCACAGAAAGATCTGGTCTCCTACCCTGCTAGACATTGCTGTGGGGTTAAAGTGGAACTAAATCTGATGTTCCCATTCTATTGCAGAGCACAACCAGCTTCCTCATTCTTCTTCTTGATTGACTGGGTTGGAAAGACATGACTCCCCTGCACATGTTTGGGAGTTCATTCAGTCCCAGCAAGTGTAGGGGAAGCCGGAATTGGTGGGTATCCTAGCTGCACATGTGCATCTTAGCTTTTTTGACACGTTCACTGTGCAATCAGGAGGGTAAAGGGATTATTGCAGAAGGGACATTGGCTGTTCCTTTCTGCAGTAATGACCTGCCTGATCAAGGATTTTTCAAAGTGGATCTTTAATTCTGCTTTAAGAGTGGAAATTTTTAGCTTTAATGGGCAAAAAACCTTAGTCAAGGACCCAGCTCTAATATATGTATTTTCTCTGTATATTGAGATATTTGCTTTGAGTTCAGCTTTTAAGGTACCATTTTTATTGGTTTATTGGAAAAATTGGAACCCCTGTGCAGGAAGTTTCAAGGAGACATGGTAGGAGCATCACACTTAAAGATCGAGGCAATTCTTTTCCATTATTACAGTTCATGTTGTTTATATAGCCGATACATGTTGAGTCTCAAAGAATTTACCTAAAGGTTGAAGTCTAAAGTTGACTCGGAGTCTTTGTTAAAGATACTAAGCATTCATTGCTACATAAAATGACGTATAGAGGAGCCAAGCACACCAGTGAAGTAGCAAAACCACAGTTTATTGTTTTACTATTGTTTTAGTGTGTTCTTGTATCTGGGTATTTCACTGATGATGAAAGATTTTGCTGGACTCAGAAATGCGTTGACAATTATTTTTTGTTGATGAACACAAAATTGTGGACTCTTCTATGGAATATTTTGGTGCAGCTCTCTACATCCCTTTTCCCTGTATGCTTGCTATGGATCCTAGTTGTGACTAATTTGATAAGTGGCCTCAATACAGTTATTGGGCCTGATTTATTAAAGCTTTCCAAAGACTGTAGAAGACAGACTAACATGGGTCATCCAAAAGTCCTGGAATGGATCTGATCCAGGAAAAAAACATTTTCCAACTAATATCAATTGATTTATTAGAAATCCATTATAGGTTTTCTGGATCACCATGGTTCCTCCATAGTAGATTTATCTTCTCCAGTCTTGGAGAACTTTAATAAATCGTATGCATTGCACTCTAAGGATACTTTGCACTTCTTTTAAATAATAAAGCCTAAACATGAAGTACATACACATCTTTAATTCTTTTCTAAGTAATAATTCTTTCCAAGCAAGCTTCATGGTAGCAAATTGTTGCAGTGTTAGTCTTGGTATGGCTCTCTTGGGTCCCCCCAAGCTCATACTAGTTCCTGGACTTTTAAGTCAGAATGACCTGGGGATCATAAGGATGAACTTCTGGGATCATATAAAACACTACAGGTAGTCTCTGAGTTGAGGACATCTGACATACGAACGACTCCTAGATACGAACGGGGCTTCCTGCTCGTTCTGTACAGGACGTGGGCTTGATGGGGAAAGGAGGGCTGGGGGGAGGGGGCGGTTTGCATGACTTGCAGAATGAAATCTTTTCCTAAACACAACTGAGACTGAGCTCTTTTGCAACATCTTGTAACTCTTTAATGACCAAGACATGCTTTGCAGTTGTTTCTTTTGCATAATAAAGCACAGCTTGCTCCAGAAGTTAATGAATGTCTAGGCTCAATAAAGTTTTTTTTATTTTTTTGCTTTGTTTGTGTTTAGCTCACAGTGAGGGTTTTATACAGTAACTGACACCACACTGCCTAATAATATATTGAGACAAACATCTGTCCTAATCGCATTTAATAAAATAATGTACCTGTTCCGAATTGCATACAAATTCAACGTAAGAACAAACCTACAGCCCCTATCTTGTATGTAACCCGGGGGCTACCTGTACTGGAAATGTTGGTTTTACAGCTGATTGAGGACACAATGTCAGCTAATCAAACCATTGTTAAAGGGTGTGGGTAGCAGAAATTGTAAGTATTTAATCTTTACCTAACAGGTTTGTTCTTGGTTTTGTATTTGATTATGGGACAGGGTTGCTTTAAAGCAAGAGAAATTCTTACCTATATAACAAGTTGTATTTGTTTAAACCTCTCTCTGGAGGAGCTTCAAACCTTCTGATATCCAGTGCTTCTGGCTCTGTTGGAAAATGTGTCCCCACTGGACAATATATTAGGCATTATTTGACTGAAAAAATAATATTTGTTCAAATATGTTGAAAATGTCAACTATTTCCAAGAGGAATTTTTTTTTTTTTTTTACATGACTGCATATGAAATTATTTGGCTAATTGATCTTCAATGAGTGACAGTAAAGCTGAACATGCAGATGATACACAACAGATGATGCACATTATGGGGGATTGGAGTCAAATGTACCTGTTGCATATAGGTATGTCAGACTCAAATTCATGTTTCGTAGCTATCTGCCCAATTTTAATCATTCCAATCACAAAACAGAAAATAACATTTGTGGTAATAATTTCACCATTCCATAAAAAAACACAAATTGAGCCTCCTAGGTCTCTCCTTCGGATGTTCCATTCAGAGGTATTGGTATTTTGGAGCTAAATTTGTGAAACCTCCATGCCTGTCCCAGCATACAGGCTACATACGGCTTGTCTGACGGAGCCACCTGGCCGCAGGGTCCAAATCTTTCTTGTCTCAGATTTGTACCTGATTTTACTATGGATAACCAGGTGTTTTTCTAGTCACCCTCATAATTTGGCCTAGAAGAGGGATGGAGTACCTGGCCTATCCACTTCTTTCCAGGGCACTCACGGCCAGTTAAAGCTGCAAATCTGCAGTGCCACACGTATTAACAGCCTTATCCAGGCCCTTTATTTCCTTCTCCAGGTGAAATTGAGGATCCAAACCAAGTCTTACGCTTCTTACTGTGCTAATATATGAAATTATGTTTGGGGATATTTACCCTTTGGCTCCCACTTTTAAATTCATGAATATGATGACAGAACTGAATACACCTGACAAAGATTTTGAAGCAAACCTAAACCGAGAAAACAAAACAAACCAGGTAGTACTATTTGATAAAAGTCATGTGCAATGTATCTTTTGTCAAATAACTAACTTCCTTGCTCCTGGTGGCTTTTTGTTTCTGCTGGCTCGATGTGGTATCGCCGCACACCCAAAAAGTTGCTAGGAGTAATGTAACTCCTGCACATGCCGGAGGTCCGGAAATCCACCATACAGCCAGCAGTGAAAATGGTGGTGCCCTCCTCTGCAGCATTGACAGGTAAGTATGTGCCATAATCCAACAGCATAAGGTAAGTATGTGATATAATCCAACAGCATAAGGTAAGTATGTGCTATAATCCACCCACCAACTAGTTTGGGTCTGCTTTAAGTCTATCTGGTCCTGAGATATACAGATCCATGCTGCACAGCACAGCTTTGTCTGGCAGGGGAGGACTGGGTAGTGGAAAAAGTACAGATGCTAACAAACCTAATGATGTATTGATTTGTACAATTTATACAATTATGCATTGCATTCTTTTTTGTATTGAATGTATTCCTGGAGTTAGGGTTTATTGGGCTAATATCTGGCTGTGCTATATGATGGAGGACTAATGCATGGACCTGACCAGAAGAGCTTTTTTCCCACAACAAATGTAGAGTTACACTTTACAGAAGACAGTTTACCTCTGAGATCCCCCATAGCTACAGCTGATCCTTAGATAAAACCACATTCATTCAGTATTATCCTCCAGCATAGCCAGCAGAATAATGAGCTTTCTATAAAGCCCAAAGGCCAATCGCCAGACAGCCCCAAAATATTCCTTTTTTTCCTCTAATATATGACACCCCACGGCACTAAACCTGAAAGATTAATTCCGTGATTAAGCGCAAGAAAAGCCAAACACATCAAAAATCATTTTTTAAAACCTCAGTCTCTTTTTAAGTCCCAGGCATCAAATTCCTCGGCGCTGTCAGAGACTCCCTTTGTGACAACGAATTCAGAAAGTAGCTTTTATCCACAAACCGCATGGACATAATTATCAATTAGCCAACTTTCTCGTCTGAAAAAAAAGGAGTGACACATGAGTGGAGCAGATGACTCCGCCACCGACATTTCAACAAGAGGAATAATATGGGACTTGACATAATTCTTTCAGCTTTATATAGGTTGGAGGTGTTTGCTAGTTGAATTAGCACACAAACCTGCGTGGAACAGCTCAATTAAGTGTACAGTTAAACAGATATCAAGGATTCCTGTCTAGATCCAAGCACTGAGTAAAATTATTCAGGCATGGTCGGAAAGAATGGAACACCTGATGTATGAAATTGGACCAAATGCCCTTTTTTTATTAGACGATCTTTCTTCTTCATGGACTCCGTCGTTCCATTAAAAAAAATGACATTTAGGCATGTGTGTAAGTAATAGGTAGCTTTACTCTTCATTACCTCTTGCAAAACCCCAGAAATACTGCTAACGGCTTTATGAGAAAGATTAAGCAAACTTATTTTCTGGGAGAAGGCTGACAATAAGTAGTCCTTTTAATTCTACAGTTTGGCATGGCTACCTTGCAATACAGAGAAAGCATCTGTGTCGCGTGAAGCAGAATTACAGTGTTCAAGAGTAGACTGTCAATTAAAGATGAATTCTGAGGCTAGACTGTCAATTAAAGCCGAAGCTGAGGCTAGTTGTGCCAAGGACGTCTGTTCATTCCACCTGCACAGTTGTTTTTCCCCCTCTTGAAGAAGAACCACACCACAATTGCACTTAAACTCACTCAACCTCACAACAAAGTGTATGTCAGACACTGCTGTTAACACTAAAAACCACATTTTTTTAATTAAAGAGGGACTCCACATAGAGAAGACCTATATGAAGGTACTGCATCTGGAGATTAACAGTAAAAAATGGTTATTTCTTTAGATTAATCTCAGTATCACATCTATGCAATTCAATACTCCTGAAGAAGCAGACCGGTTCTGTGAAATGTGTTGAGTGGCACAGTTTAAATCTTGTTTCCATTTAATTTTGGTGAATGGCTAACAAAGTTTAGTAGTCAGATCCCATATATTAACTACTACTGCCAACATCCCAGTAAGACAAGGACAGATAACCAACTACATAAGTGGGACTTTTAAGGCAGTTCACATACACTCTAGGTAAGATTTTTTTTAAAAAAAGACAATTTTAATATATATATATATATTATATTAATATTTATTATATATATATACATATATAT